>NC_081167.1:11762709-12062709 GCF_012432095.1 Onychostoma macrolepis | reverse complement strand
CTTGAATCTGCAATGTATCTCCAGTTCTCCAGTCACCACCTGTGATGAGTAACCTGTCAGACTCTAGTGAGAGATTTGCATTATTTTGTAAATAATATCAAACACAACACTGCTCTATTACTTTATACATGTTTCCACAGTATTAATTTGTGAAAGTTGTGCATCCTATATAATGTTTAAATGTACGGTACCATTCAAAAGTAAGTGGTCAGTAAGATAAGTCTCTTACACTCATCAAGGCTGCATTTATTTGATCAAAAACATAATAAAACAGAAATATTGTTAACTAGTATTACAAGTTCAAATACCTGTTTTCTATTATTTCAGTATGTTTTATAATATATTAATACATTTTAATATATTTTAAAATGTAATTTGTTCCTGTGATAGCAAGGCTGAATTGATTTTAGATCAAAAGAGCTAAGATTTTAGACTGAAGTAAAGGCCCACTGCTATGATTGGCTAACAGTTGTATAAGTTTGACAGTACATCCTTCATAGATGAACGCTGCTGTCATTTGGATCAAAAACGCATAAATACTCATATCAAATGATGTGTGAAAAGAGACAAAACAATAGTGACCACGTAATAAAAACAGTGAAACTTGAGTGTTGTGACATTACTGTCGGATCAAATATAGTTGGCGCAGCCTCGTCTTTAAGTTTTAATCTTTCTGAAAATCCTGCATCAAATTGTGCCTTGTTTGTAAACTAATCCAGGGTAAAATTAAGTGTACAAAGGACCAAGTTCACGGTGACGCTGTGACACTTGCCTCTCTCGTCATTTACCCTCTACATGCGTGAATCGGTGGGCGGGGCTAAACAGGCAGTGATGTAGAAGCACGCGTTGATCTTCTTCTGCAGAGGCAGTGTTTATCCACACTTTTATGTCATAAATTGGCACATTCCACAAGCTGTCGTTTTTGGCAGACTGGCTTCAATATAAGCTCATTTTAGACTAACGAGAAAGTTTTGAGTTCTGAAACTTACAGAATGTTTTTAATTGCACAATTACCTCTTATATATCAAACGATCAAGAGAATTTTGATTTCTCAGTTCACGAGAAACTTTTGAACGGCAGTGTATTTTACTGTAAAGAAAAAAAAAAGTTTTCTCAGTTAACCTAAAATGTACATCATTTAGTCAAGGGTCAAATCAAATATAAATAGCACATTAAAGTTAAAAGTTACACACTTTTTTGTGTGTGCGCTGTACAGGTATGGTAAGAATGTTTTTGCTCAGTTGGCCGAAATAACTGCCCAATAGAGAAAAGTTTTGCTCAGCAAGAAAAACAATTAGAGGGAACATTGGCTGTAACTGATCCTGATATGGTCACAGATATACTAAATCTTCAGTATTATATCTAGTGTTGTTTCACATAAATCTTGCTTTTTGCCCTCTTTCTTTTGAATGATCAGTCTTTAGTTTTAGTGTTCCACAATTTAATGTTCCTTTGAACATTATACTATGGAGGATCACCGAAGCAGGTTATTTTTATCAGTCTTACTATGCCACTCCCTTCAGGCCATGTGGATATGATATGACAGAATGGAAAGTGACAAGCATTGTCTTTTTGCTTGAGGAGTTCGGGACTCCTGCATAATGTAGGGTAATGTTCAGGCCCGGTGCTGGGGGCGGGAGGGGGGTTTGATTTGTCAGAAAGAATTCTCAGAAAGAATTTGTGCCCTCTCAGTTTTCTTAACGAACGTATTTATTTAAACCATTCATGGATGATTAAGTGCCCCCTGTCAACAAGCTTGGCCCCTTTGGCCCCCTAAATTTAGAATCATATCACACCAAACAATTTGGGGTGAAATGCAGTTTGTCCTCTAAACTATATATATATATATATATATATATATATATATATATATATATATATATATATATATATATATATGAAAAACCCACCAGCTGCTAAATTCAAATCTGCGTTTGCTGGCTGGCACAGAGCCAGAGACACACACGTTTTTAAAGCACTGCGCATTATAACCAATCATATACGATTCTGTTGAGTTTATGAACGCAATGACCAATCAGGGGAGTTCAGATGAGTCACCGTTAAAACACGCTGTTTCGTCACCGCGCGCGCTGGCTGACTGAATTTTCTGGCTAATTCTTTCATCAGAAACAACGAAGTGAAGATGTACGAATGTAAGTAAGATATTAATTTCACAGTGTAAACTGCTTTAGAGATTATTATGTGAGTTTTTGAGAGTGCTTGAACTCGCTGGATTGAAGTGAAAATGTTTTTTGATAATGCAAATGTTCTTTGCTCTCTTTTTGTACAATGAAAGTGTTAGGCTAATTAACTTACAAAGTTTTTATTAAATTCACATTAAATACAAGGTCAGTCGTATTAAAAATATTTTATGGTATGATACCTATATCTGGTACTTAAGTAAAATGGGACTTGTATTGGTTTTACTGAAAACTGTAATGGACCCTGTTGGTCTCTGTTGGTAATTGGTTGCCGGGTGGCTTGTTAAAACTAATAAATCTTAAAGGAATATGTCCCAAAACACACTACAGAAAACCATTTTTAATGGTTTTAATGGTTAAAAGTTGATGGTTTGTGATGTTTGTAATGGTATTTGTAGTGGAAACCAATACAATTTTCTGAGATGGTTTTATTGTTTTTTTTTCTTTTCAGTAGGGACATAAGCCTATATCAGTTATACAGTGGTATTGTGGCTTCTGTGTCACATGACAAGCATGCCCCGACCCTGACTTGAGTTACTGTGGTCTAGAACCGCCCCTGCTTTCCATCCTCTCCTTGCTGAACCTGTTCGAAAGTGAAAGTGAAATTGGAAAAAATAGTGCGCATACGAAAGCCATTGCACGCTTTCGCGAGTGTCAGCAAAAGTGTCCTGAAATGTAAATGCCCCCCCGACTGCGGTGCCCTGGCGCCGGCCCTGGTAATGTTGCAAGATGTTAGCAAGAATATCAAATGACCAGGCAAGCTTTCCTGAAAGTTTGTTTGAGATGAAGGTTTTAGATTTTATAATAGTACTGGAATTAACTTAGTATGGACCCCATAATAGGTTTGTTCCTACAGTATGATTGTGACATTGTGAAAACTGATGGAAGATAGATAGAAGAATGAGAAGGAAATGAAGCATTACAGATGGGCTCTGTGAGTGCTGGGGAGCCCTGGCGCTCCAGTGACAGCATGTACTGTCACACAATATTATCTTTCCTGTATGAGTGTGGGAGTGAATAAGTATTATCTCTTACGTACATAACATTGTGTTTTCTGTCTCTGTGCTGCCATGGAAACTGGATGCCCGCCTTCACCCCGGGGGTCGGCGCATGGCAGCGCAGTGCCCGAGGGATTGGGATATAATGCAGTGATGTGAAGCGCTTCTGACACTTTGCCACTTTCTATTACTATAGAGACGAAGATGAAACACACATTATACACAGACAATGAACATATTGAGTGAACTGAAAAGTTGCTGGCACTTACTGAAGGAGCCCATTCAGTCTTACTTTTAATACTTTCCTTTTAGCTGTCTTTGAAAGGTTTACAGTGACATCCAAAGTTCTGAGACCACATTGAATATCTGAGATTTAAAATCAAATTCCAATTGCATTTGTACAAACTTCACTCTAAAAACAATTCTGTAGTTTTTACAAAATAATTATGGCAGCTGTGGTTGCCAGAATAATTTTGTAAAAAATACAGAAAAACTGTAAACACATTTACGGCCCAAAACTGTACATTTTACAGTATAAAACTGTACTGTATTTACAAACAAGACAATTTGAATGTAAACCAGTAAATTCAACAACGCACACTGTTATTAAAATCTGTTTTGAACCTTTAACATACTGACAACCACCATAATAATGCAGGTGGTAAAAGAGAAAGCCACATGAAGAATCAAAGATCATCACAAGTAGCTTCGCCACAAGCAGAAGTGTATACTAATACATAGAAGGTGCGCAGAGTCATTTATGCAAACACAAAACACCATCATGGTAACACACATGATACTTAAATAATGCAATGAATTTTCATTAAACAACATAAAGCCCAAATGTACATAACTGATAACAAAAACTATTAAAAAAACATGATTATTTAAACAAAATACTTTCAAATGTGGAGTGTCACGCAGGGAATTCTGGGAATATCAGTTTACAGTTTTTGACTGTAAATTATACATTGATTTGTTCTTTTTTACTTCTAAAAACTGTACAATTAACAGCATTTGAAATTACATACTGTGAAATTACATGAAATGTCTAGTTAGGTCTTTTACAGTTTTTCCCTGTATATTGTACGGAAACTTACTGTTAACCTTTTATATTTAAATAATTAAAATGTATTTAAAATGTAATTTATTTAAAATTTATTTAAAAACATTAAAATGTAATTTATTGTTGTGATGGCAAACCTGAATTTTCAGCAGCCGTTATTTCATTATCACATGATCCCTCAGAAATCATTCTAATATGCTGATTTTCTGCACAAGAAACATTTCTTATTATTGTGAATGTTGAAAACAACTTAATATTTTTGTGGAAACTTTGATACAATTTTATCAGGATTCTTTGATGAATAGAAAGCTAAAAAATAGAAATCTTTTGTAACATTATAAATGTCTGTACTGTCTCTTTTGATCAATTAAATGCATCGATGATGAATGAAATCTTTGTTTTAATAAATTAAACTCATACCTGATAACATATTTTTTAATAAAACATACAATTGAAATAGACTAACAGCAGAATTAGCATTTAGACCTTGGATCCCACATTGAATGAAAACATATTTTCTGTGTCATGTACTGTATATATTGTCTGATGCACACATCAGCACTGAAGAATGTCTTGCACTCTTGCACTCTCATCTCCCCTGATATGTCACTCCGTTCTCAGGAATACACAGTGGATGTGTTTTTCCGTCAGCACTGGACAGACGAGCGGCTGAAGTTTAACGGGCCAATGAACATCCTGCGTCTCAACAACCTGATGGCCAGTAAAATCTGGACTCCAGACACTTTCTTTCACAACGGCAAGAAATCTGTGGCTCACAACATGACCATGCCTAACAAACTACTGCGGATTATGGAGAACGGCACTCTACTGTACACCATGAGGTACCCCTGAACTAGAGTCATCAAAATAATTACATGATATGCTGATTAATTCATCAAACTATTCACAATCAATCACATATATCAATATTTGTTAAGAAAAGTCCCCATAATCAAGATAATAGAAAGACATTACAAAAAGTGGCTTTAGAAGTCAAAATATGATTGTGTAGCCTAGTGAACCAAACTGAGAGACCATTTTGAAGGCTCAGGAAAACTTTGCAGGTGTTTTGAGTTGATTAGCTGATTGGCGTGTCACCATATTCTAATTTGCCACGCCGAATTGAGGCAGTAATTAAAGCAAAAGGAGCCCCTACCAAATATTGAGTACATATACAGTAAATGAACATACTTTCCAGAAGGCCAACAATTCACTAAAAATGTTTTTTTATTGGTCTTATGAAGTATTCTAATTTGTTGAGATAGTGAATTGGTGGGTTTTTGTTAAATGTGAGCCAAAATCATCAAAATTATAAGAACCAAAGACTTAAACTACTTCAGTCTGTGTGCATTGAATTTATTTAATACACGAGTTTCACAATTTGAGTTGAATTACTGAAATAAATGAACTTTTCCACGACATTCTAATTAATTGAGATGCACCTGTATATTATACACACACATATAAACATAATATGTATTATATATAAATATATACATGTATACATGCATGTATTTGTATACACATAATAAATATACAAAGTACACACACATGTATTATGTAAACACAAACATTTTGGGTTCCATTAATCGCAATTGATTGTTTGACAGTCAAAACTAATTTGTTTTTAATGTTTTTGACATCTGTTATGCTCATCATGGTTGAATTTATTTGATCAAAAATACAATAAAACAACAATATTGTGAAATATTATAATTTAAAATAGCTTTCTATTTTAATATATTTTAAAATGTAAATTATTTCTTTGAATTTGCAGAAGATATCACTCATTTATTTGAAATAGACATTTTTGTAACATTATAAATGTCTTTACTGTCACATTGGATCAGTTTAATGCATCCTTGCTGAATGGAAGTATTTATTTCTTCAAAAAAATCGTATATGTTGTATAATTAACGGTAAGCTTGAATTGCTCTGATGGTGTGAAAATTCCTTTTTATACATTTTATGATTTTCATAACTAAATGTACTAAATTTGATGAATTAAATTGACAGCCCTAGTAAGAACATAATTTTGAGGGGTGACTGTTGTATAATGTTTGTATTTGTGCAGGTTGACAGTGCAAGCCGAATGCCCAATGCATCTTGAGGACTTTCCAATGGACTTCCATTCATGTCCGCTTAAATTTGGCAGCTGTAAGCAAAAATGCTAATCATTTGCTTTATTTCCCATGATGCTTAGTGTCTGTCTATTCTGTGGGTTTTATTAAAATATATTGTGTTTGTGTGTAGATGCTTACACTCTGACAGAGGTGACGTATGTTTGGACACGTGATGCCACCTTATCGGTGGAAGTAGCTCCAGATGGATCTAGACTTAACCAGTATGACTTAACGGGACAGACTGTTGGCAAGGAAACCATCAAGTCCAGTACTGGTAAGACATTCGCAAGCAGTCACAAAATGATCTGGATCTATATGCTCCTATCCTTTGTTCTTCCCTCTCTCATGTTTCTTTCCTGCTGTGTAGGTGAATATACAGTGATGACTGCCCATTTCCATCTGAAGAGGAAGATTGGGTACTTTGTGATCCAGACGTACCTGCCTTGCATAATGACCGTCATCTTATCCCAAGTCTCTTTTTGGCTCAACCGAGAGTCTGTCCCCGCACGTACAGTTTTTGGTGGGTGAGCATGTGTTGTGTAATCAGAACATAATGTGGAAAGATTTTTAATTCAGTTTACTACGGCACATATTTATTTGTTGGCTGTGTGCATCTTTTTGATGGAAAATCATGTTAGCATGCTGATTTTGTTGTTCTGATTAAATTACTGATGCAGTCATGGATAAAGCTGATGTAGAACATGTACATTTTTTTATTTTCTCTGGCAATTTCAATTTCCTTCTGAACTCCAGGGATGAATTTGAAATGGCTGCGAGCAAAGGCAAACAGCTATAAAAATTGGCCTCCGTGTGTATTTCTGTGTTTTTGTAGGTGAAAAATTTGCCCAGTTATGTGCATGAATGTGTGTATTTTTGTTCATTCAGAGGGAGGAAGTCTTGGCATCCAAAATCACATTTAAATTAAACACAGACTCGCAGGGGGAATTCGCTAAGAATGAAACGCTGATAGCGTCTTTTATTCACACGCTTTGTTGTTTTAGTGGCCAATTCACTAAAGGAATTATGCAAATGAGGTAAACACTCATGAATTGCTGAACGTAATTTGCACACCACAATTCTACATCTTGCATCAGTGCTCAGTTGCAGGGGGGATGCAGTAAACTACCCGTGTATGGTACACTTTACTGGGACTGTACAACATCACTCCACCACTGTGATTCTGGCACCTACTGTAAATTGGCTCTTTAAAATGCTGGTTATATGATCATTTGGTCATCATTTGATTAGTTAATGCTGCCATGATGAAATTTAAAAAAAATCACAATGGCAAAATTGAATTATGCATGGTGCAGCGCAAGTACCAGCACAGATAGCAAATGGCTGAAACAGATTGCATGTTTATTTATTTGCAGGAAAACATTTGAAAATAAAGAAATTGTGTTGTGGTTTTACAGTTGTAAACTCTATATATTTTTTTATTTTATAGTGTAAGTACAGGTGCATCTCAATAAATTAGAATGTTGTGGAAAAGTTCATTTATTTCAGTAATTCAACTCAAATTGTGAAACTCGTGTATTAAATAAATTCAATGCACATAGACTGAAGTAGTTTAAGTCTTTGGTTCTTTTAATTGTGATGATTTTGGCTCACATTTAACAAAAACCCACCAATTCACTATCTCAACAAATTAGAATATGGTGACATGCCAATCAGCTAATCAACTCAAAACACCTGCAAAGGTTTCCTGAGCTTTCAAAATGGTCTCTCAGTTTGGTTTCAACATTTCAACATTCATTGCCAAAGAAGCTGGCTGTTCACAGAGTGCTGTATCCAAGCATGTTAACAGAAAGTTGAGTGGAAGGAAAAAGTGTGGAAGAAAAAGATGCACAACCAACCGAGAGAAGCCTTATGAGGATTGTCAAGCAAAATTGATTCAAGAATTTGGGTGAACTTCACAAGGAATGGACTGAGGCTGGGGTCAAGGCATCAAGAGCCACCACACACAGACGTGTCAAGGAATTTGACTACAGTTGTCGTATTCCTCTTGTTAAGCCACTCCTGAACCACAGACAACATCAGAGGCGTCTTACCTGGGCTAAGGAGAAGAAGAACTGAACTGTTGCCCAGTGGTCCAAAGTCCTCTTTTCAGATGAGAGCAAGTTTTGTATTTCATTTGGAAACCAAGAGTCTGGAGGAAGGGTGGAGAAGCTCATAGCCCAAGTTGCTTGAAGTCCAGTTCAGTCCAATTTTGGAGCACTTCAAGCTTCCTTCTGCTGACCAGCTTTTTAAAGATGCTGATTTCATTTTCCAGCAGGATTTGGCACCTGCCCACACTGCCAAAAGCACCAATAGTTGGTTAAATGACCATGGTGTTGGTGTGCTTGACTGGCCAGCAGACTTACCAGACCTGAACCCCACAGAGAATCTATGGGGTAAAATGAGAAACAAGAGACCAAAAAATGCAGATGAGCTGAAGGCCACTGTCAAAGAAACCTGGGCTTCCATACCACCTCAACAGTGCCACAAACTGATCACCTCCATGCCACGCCGAATTGAGGCAGTAATTAAAGCAAAAGGAGCCCCTACCAAGTATTGAGTACACATACAGTAAATAAACATACTTTCCAGAAGGCCAACAATTCACTAAAAATGTTTTTTTATTGGTCTTATGAAGTATTCTAATTTGTTGAGATAGTGAATTGGTGGGTTTTTGTTAAATGTGAGCCAAAATCATCACAATTAAAAGAACCAAAGACTTAAACTACTTCAGTCTGTGCGCATTGAATTTATTTAATATACGAGTTTCACAATTTGAGTTGAATTACTGAAATAAATGAACTTTTCCACGACATTCTAATTTATTGAGATGCACCTGTATAACACTATTACAATATCTCTCTCTCACTGTGACTGAATTTATTTATTTAAAAATATAATAATAACAATATTGTGAATACTATTAGAATTTAAAATAACTGTTTTGTATTTTAATGTATTTTAAAATGTAATCTATTAAAGGAGCCATTATCCATTTATTTGAAATAAAAATCTTACATAAGATTTAATGCATCCTTGCTAAATGAAAGTATTAATTTCTTTAAAAAAAATCTTACTGACAACAAACTTTTATTTTATAGTATAATAACATTACATAATATTACACATAATTCATACAAATTATTACGGTAACACTTTACAATAAGGTTCATTAGTTAACATTAGTTAACAACATTAGTTAACATTAACTAAGAATGAACAATACTTCTACAGCATTTCTTAATCTCAGTTAATGTTAATTTCAGCATTTACTAATGCATTATTAAAATCACAAGTTGTGTTTGTTAACATTAGTTAATGCACTGTGAGCTAACATGAACTAACAATGAACAACTCTATTTTTATTAACTAACGTTAACAAAGATGAATAAAT
Source organism: Onychostoma macrolepis (assembly GCF_012432095.1). Classification (NCBI taxonomy): domain Eukaryota; kingdom Metazoa; phylum Chordata; class Actinopteri; order Cypriniformes; family Cyprinidae; genus Onychostoma; species Onychostoma macrolepis. Next base: position 12,052,930 of record NC_081167.1, on the reverse strand, counting down.
AGTGTAATAAATGTATTGATCATTGTTTGTTCATGTTAGTTAATACATTAACTAATGTTAACAAATGACACCTTATTGTAAAGTGTTACCATTATTACTATATTATAGTTGTCACGGTGCTGCTACTGTGTTGGAACGAGGAGAACATTCTTGTAATGAGTAAACTCAAAATTTCTTCCCCAAATCATTCTGCCATAATGGTATGTATTGCATTTAAACAGATCTTCAGAGTAAAAAGTCATTGTGTTGTGTATAAAGTATAACTATAAAAGTCAATTTTGTCATTATTTTTATTTTCCTTGCAGATGCACTCCTGTATAAAATCACCCCAGTCATTCTAGAATGATTAACTTTTTCCAAACAGAGCTATTCAAATCATTTAGTGAAAATTCCTTTATTTATCAAACTGAAAGAAATGTCTTGAGTCGATTGAAAAGATAAAAGTGAGATAAAGAAAAGAATAGCATTTTTGTGCATTTTCCTATGTTTTCTCCCTAATATCTCTTATAATGATGAATATATTTGGATTGATTTATTTTCCCAGAGGAAGCAAAAATTCATTAAAATTGTTTACAAAAAACAGAAGATCATCTATATAAAATGAGGACAGGAGGTCCACTTAGGGCATATGACTGACTGCTGAAATGAACACAACTTCATTAGCCCAGGGCATTTGTGATTACACGTGTACATCTGTGCTGTCTCTTCCACAAATGAGTGAACGGCATAAATTCTGGTAATTATCTGCAGTGAGGCATGCTGCACTAATGCGGTATATACTGTTCTCACTGAGTCTTTTTTGTTGTTGTTGTTTTTGTTGATATTTTTCTCTAGGTGTGACTACAGTGCTAACGATGACCACTCTGAGTATCAGCGCTCGGAACTCTTTACCAAAAGTGGCCTACGCCACAGCCATGGACTGGTTCATCGCTGTGTGCTACGCATTTGTTTTCTCTGCTCTCATCGAGTTTGCCACAGTAAACTATTTCACCAAGCGCGGCTGGGCCTGGGATGGCAAGAGCATTGTCAATGATAAGGTAACCATGACGACACAGACTAGGCTTTGATTTTGGAGTGGAGCACATCTGGTAGCTTTGATTATTGTCATTGAGAAGAGGGGTTATTTAGATGAGGGAAATCAACACTGTTAATTAAATTCACCCAAAAAATTAAAAAAAATTGCTGAAATTGTACTCACCCTTAGGCCATCCAAGATGTAGATGAATTCATTCCTCTGAACATTGGAGAAATGTAGCATTACATCACTTGCCCACCAATGGATCCTCTGCAGTGAATGGGTGCCGTCAGAAAGAGAGTCCAAACAGCTGATAAAATCATTACAATAATCCACACGACTCCATAATCCAAAAGTCCACTTTATGTTGTCCTCTCACATTAAAGCCAAATTTGTTTAGAACAGTTTTCGCTTGTAAACAGTGTTTGATCTGTGCATATTTCTCTCCTGATTCACTCGAGACAACTGTTTCACTGGAAAAAGCAATATGGACAGAGGACTAGTTTTAACCGGAAGCAATGGTTTGAAGTTAAAAATGATGGATTTATTACAAACATAGCTTTTCACTTCACAAGATGTTAATTGATGGATTGGAGTGGTGGAATACTTGTGAATTATTGTGATGTTTTCACGACTCTCATTCTGGCGGCACCCATTCACTGCAGAGCATCCACTGGTGAGCAAGTGATGTAACATTACATTTCTCCAAATCTGTTCCGATGAATAAATAAATTCATCTATATCTTGTATGGCGTGAGGGTGAGTACATTTTCTGCAAATTTTCTTTTTTGAGTGAACTGTACCTTTAAACTCCCATCATTTTGAACGCTGTCTGACATTGTGTGTTTCTTTTTTAATCCTATTATAACATTTAGCTTAATATCATTGACTGATCATGTAGCATTGTGTTAACAAATTTCTTCTGACTTCAGAAAAAGGAGACGTCCGTTATTAAAAAGAATAACGCATATGCAGTCGCTGTGGCAAACTACGCGCCCCACATTGCAAAGGACTCAGCTCTGCCCACTGTCTCAAAGAGCGCCACGGCGGAGCCCAGTAAAGCTCAGCCAGTGGCTAAAGAGGCACTGAAGACCTTCAACAGCGTCAGCAAGATTGACCGTATGTCCCGCATCATCTTTCCAGTGCTTTTTGGCAGTTTTAACCTGGTTTATTGGGCCACGTATCTCAACAGAGAGCCTGGTGGTAAGAACATGGTGCCCTCCCAGTGAGCCATTAGCTATTGCGCATACAATCATTCCTCTATATTACAAAATTAAAATAGCAGTTTTTGTACAAATTCTTCAGTGTACTTTTGACATGTCTGTATGGCAGCATTCTGAAATGAACGCTTTTTACAGCCTCCTTACAATCTTACCACTGCCAGGACAATTCAAAGAGCATCTTATCATACTTTAAAATAAATTATAAATTAACTTATTTCCACAGCTTTATTTTTGTATGTCGTTGTGATTTCTGAGTATTTAACTGATTTTTCCTTGCCTTTTTATGCAGTGTTTACTGGCATTTTCATACAGACCTCTGTTTTTTATTTAACTACATTTGTGTATTATATATTTATAAAATATCAACCTCCATTTAATGTGTTTGTCAATGTCAGTATTTTGGCTAAATTATGAATTAAGCTCACAGGTACTGTGCATTAACGACATACTGTTTAAAATGAAAGCGCATAAATTCTAAATGTGATAGCTGTGTTGTTTTGTTATAACTGCACTACAGTATCTGTACGACAGATCACTGCACCTTTATATTGACTGATGTAGCATTTCAAGTTCAAATTAAATATGGCACTTTATTTTCTGATTGCATATTAGCTTTCACGTACATCACGCAGCTGTGCATCTAATTCTCAGCCATAAGCAATGCACCATCAATGAAAGCGCACACCCACACATGGTTTAAAGGTAAATGATTCAATGAGTTTGTTTGAAGCACCACAGTGCTTTGTATTTTTGTGGACACTTTGATCCATGAGCACTGTCTCAAGTGGAATTAGCACTGCATTTAAGCCACTGCTGTTTCTTTGGTTTACAGTGAATGGAAAATGCTGGTGAGATTTTCCCAAATAGTTTGGGCAGATATACATTTTTAATTTGCTTGGGTTGAAATGAGAGCAATTCGTTGGTCTTCTGTATATGTTACTCAAACGGTGACAATTAGGTCCAGGCCACTGATACTTGCATTAGCTTAATGTTGCAACAGTGACATGATGTTGTTTATATGGTATTTTCAATATATGTCTATTGTATCTTCATGATTAATGCAGATAATGGTTGTAATGGGCTTCTCAGTATGATATATTCGCCTAATGACGCTATGAAAATGGGAATCAAAATGTACTGTTCACTCAATATATCATCTGTCAAACATTTTCAGAGTTTTCATTACTAACATCAACAATTCTGACAAGTGTAAACGCTTGAATGAACTACTGTGGGCTTACTTCTAACAGCTTTTCAATTTGCCATATACTGTTCTCAGTTTTCTGCCTGGGCAACGAAACAGCTCCCCTGTTGACTGAAATAAAGTGTTGTCAAAGCGAACATGGCTCAGTTACTCTCTTTTTGTGTGGGTGGTCGTGTTTGTACCCCCCTCCTTTTGCACCGTGCACCTCAAAAATGTCAAGGCCCTTATTGCTAAAAAAAACCAACTCTCAGTTTCACATCCAAACAGCACAAACCGGTGTTATTTTAGTGTCATTGAAATCCCTTTGTAGATTTTTATTTATTTATTTATTTTTGACAAATTTTGAATAAAAAAAGTTTGGTACATAAAGTTAAAGGAATAATTCAGCCAAAAATTCAGGCCATCCAAGATGTAGATGAGTTTGTTTCTTCATCAGAACTGCAGTGAATGGGTGCCGTCAGAATGAGAGTTTAAACAGCTGAGAAAAACATCACAATAATCCACATGACTCAAGTCCATCAATTAATGTCTTGTGAAGTGAAAAGCTGCATGTTTGTAAGAAACAAATCCATCATCTAAGTGTTAAACCATCGTTTTTGGACAAAATAATAGTCCATAATCCCATAATAACGCACCTTCCAGTGAAAAAGTCCATCCCCTATTGTCCTTTCACATCACAATCAACCAAAATACACTCTTAAAAATAAAGGTGCTTCACGATGCCATAGAAGACATTTTAAAGAACCTTTAACATCTGAAGAACCTTTCTGTTTCACAAAAGGTTCTTTGTGGTGAAGGTTCTTCAGATTATAAAAAGGTAAGAAAGAGATGGTTCTTTAAATAACCTTTGACTGAGCGGTTCTTTGTGGAACCAAAAAAAGGTTCTTCTATGGCATCGCTGTGAAGAACCTTTTAAGCACCTTTATTTTTAAGAGTGTATTTGTTTTTAACTGTTTTGGAGTTTTTGTGGTTTTAAAAAGTGCTTGATCTGTGCATATTTTTCTCCTTATTGGAAAAGATGAAATTTTCTCTGGAAAAAGCAATATGGATAGAGTATTTGTATTTTGAAGCAACAGTTTGAAGCTAAAAACATCTTGATAACAGGCTTGTTTTTTGTTATTTGATGGAATGGAGTCGCATGGATTACTTGATTACTTGTGTTTGAAGTCTGATTCTGATGGCACCCATTCACTATAGAGGATCCATGTGACATGGTGAGGACATGGTGACCATGTGATGTAATGCTATGTTTCTCCAAATCTGTTTTGATGAACGAACAAACATCCACAGTATATCTTAAACTATTATTTTAAACTAAAAACAGAGAATCTGGCTGAAATAAAATAAGTTTAAGGGTTTTTCAGTTAACATTCATTTTAGTCAACAAAATGTAACAGAAATGCTTTTACGGTTTTAGTTTAATTAACTATAATAACCCTGGCACAAACCTAACTGCAATTTAAATTTCACTCAGTGGAATGGCATTGTGAGCTGACGTAGTGTTAGTCAATTACACATTGATAAGTTCACCGTGTGCCGGCTGCTGCTTTTATTTACCTGCACTTAAAAGCCTACATCTGGTTCAGTCCACTAGACTCCCAATCCATACTGTCTTTCTGCATTTCATTGCCTTTTTCATCCGTCTCTCCATTCTGTCTGAGAGCTTTATGTGTAGCTGACTCTGCTTTGACTAACCAGCAGAATTTGAGATTAGCAGCGCTGAATGGAGAACCGGGAATCTGAGCGCTTTTATCTAAGATCTTGCTTTAATAGCACTCCTAGCTCATTTCTTTTGGTTATGGAATCAGTATCTGCCTGAATGAGATACAGCTATCAATGCCCACACAAGGCTAAACAGAGAAAGACAGTACTCCATTAACCTCCCCTCACTCCTTTGCACCTTCTGGAAAAGCATACCTTTGGGTACAAACAAGCATCTGTCAGAACAGATGTGTCCACTTGTGCGCACAATCATCGCACACACAAACTTGACCAGAGGGAAGACTCAAAATCTAAGCTGGATTTCATTTATTGGCCCCTTTTAAGGTGGAACTGATGCTGACTCCTTGTCAGGTGGCATTAACAAAGCATTCTGCCTTAAGCGACGTCTGTGAGGATGTCGTGAGGGTTTATCGGATGTGAAAGATCACAGAGGCAGAGCATCCAACCAAGTGTGTGCTTACTTGTGTCTGGTAACAGGCTGAAGCCATTTGAAGCCTTCACAAACCCTGCCTAACATTTACAATGGATTCCTCAGCTAACAATGCACGTTGTGATGAAAGAGAAACAATATGAGAACAAAACAAAATCATTTATTCTTCCAAATAAAGGGAACTAATATGGTATTTACTTCACCACTGGCACCTGTTGAGAATGTTTGAACATCTCTGATATGTATGGAGAGCTGCTGCTCCAAATTATAATTGTTTGTTTAATGACAGTGTATTTCATTGTTTCCTAATTGCCTTCCTCCCCTCCAACAGACTATAGCAATGTCACAGCGCTTTCCTTTCAAGATTTGATTTGTTGTCACTTATGATAAATGAACAATCAGAGAGAACAAACAACACGGTGGAATTAATGGCCGTTCAATGGGAATATATTGCAGCTATTGTTTTCTTTAGTGCATGGACATGCTCTCTTTACAGTGCCTTGCTTTAACATTGTTTTCTATATTTGAAATAAAATAAAATGAAATAAAATTTCAGTTAGTTGCCAAGGTAACATTTCTACATTTAAACATTTTTGTGTACATTTTTTAAATGTTTTTTTTTTTTTTCCAGTCAAATATTTGACTTTATTTTTATTACAGAAAGCAATTTTTAATACTGGCAATTCAATGGGAAAATAGTTATTGCTTTATTTAGCACATGGACATGCTTTCTTTACAGTACTTTACTGTAATCTTTAATGCCTGTAACCATTTACCTAAACTATTTAAAAATGTTTTGTATTTGAAATACAATAAAATATGTGACGAAAAAATGCCTTGGTCAGTTTAAGCTAAAGTACTAAAATTGCTACTAAAACTAAAATATTTAAAACTAAAATAAAAGTAAGTTAATGCTAAATAGAAATTTTCAAAAAAGTAAAGGCAAAAGGGTAACAAAATTACCAAAATCTGATTATCAAAATGAAAACAAAATAAAATCTAATTCCACATAAGAATAAATACTAATGCAGTAGTAATACTAAAATAACACTGATATATGGCATTAACAGACAGAAAATCCGATTTCATCAGCGCCCATGTTTATGCATGCATGTTCATGTGTGCGCTGAAAAAAAAAAGACAGAGATAAAAGGTTGCTAGATGGCAGATAAAAAATAGGGGAAAGCGGGGAGAAATGGGGTTGGGATTCCTCTACAGAGATACCAGCCGAGCATGAATAAGGAGTTGGTTGAGTTGCCTGGCAACAGAGGGGACATGCACAGGGCTTTGATGCTTAAAGTGTGTGACAGAACTTAACTGTTTGTTCTCTGTGTTCACATAGTATGTGTACTATATATATAGCATTTTAGGAAACTTTGTGCATATAGTAGATAAATATAATTTATTATTGTATTAAAACTTTATACCACTACAAATATTAAGGTTTTTTTTCAATATTACACTAAAGATCACTAAAAACTAATTTACACAGATGATATATGAGTATTTCAAACATTACAAATCCTGATTAGGTTATTGTGCTTGTAAAAGACCTCATCATACTGTTATTAAAATGTGCTTGCGTGTGTGTGTGTGTGTGTGTAGTCCAGCAGAGAATATCTCGGGCACGTCTAGGGCCCTCACCATTTTGTCTTACGATGTTAATGGCTGACAAATTAATAGAGATTTTTCCCATTCCTTTCATTTGTGTCAGAGCATCAGAGCACATCTGAATACAAAGTACTTCACCATGAAGAGAGGCTGCAACTGAGCACTGGCCTTTATACTGAAATCATTACAGAATTTCAAATGTTTTGTGAGAAATGTATAATCAAATATAAATCGAAAAATATCCAACATATCATTATAGAAGAATATTACTATGAACTGAATTCATGTGATACACATCTGCTATTTCAAACTTTTGAATGACTTTTTGAATGATGTTATTCAAGGAATGATGGCAAAGAAAAGAGGAAATTGTCTTGAGGATGAGGATTCTGGAAAGTGTCTATTTCTGCTCTTCTTGCTGCATGGAGCTCTCCATGGTGCTGACAATAATGGAGTATAAAGCTGAATGAACAGCCAGTTAGCCTATATATATCAGGAGGTGAATGTCTTCCAGATCACGAAGCCATATATGGCCATTAATATTGCAAAGGTGTCTTAAAATGGAGCAGCAATGGCTGTGTGTTGTAAAGGTCTGATGCTTTGAAATTTGTTCATCTGCCATGTATTGTACACCATATGCGCCTGGCTGGTCAAAATAACATTTAGGATTTAATGTTTTTTAGTGGATTTGATCTTTTTTTTGTTTTATTTTCAATGTAATGAAATCATCTAAGAATTTGATAAATGTTGTTTCAGTCATGTTCATTTGTTCACTGTAGATCTTCTTGCAAAAGCAAACACACCTGAACCAGCTAATTAAGTTCTTCAGGAACACTTGAAAATTCCAAACAATTGTGTTGGGGGAGGAAGGCAGATCTCTAAGAACAAGCGCTTCTAGGCTTTGTCTGAAAGCTGAAAAATGCTGCCTCCGCAGGTAGCATACGGAGGTCGGATTGTATCTTTCGTTGCTTATAATATCCCACAATCCTGTGCGTTCGATTTCCTTTGACAGTTGAGCTAACAAATAAAGATAGCATCTGAAAGTTGCGGTTGGTGGTGAGTTTGCTTGTAAATGACCAACTTTTACCACTTTTGAAGTTATTTTTTTGCGAGAAATTACACAGAGAAAAAAAAGGGTTTAAAATTGTACCTTTTGGGGTACAACAGCTTGTCGCTGGAGCAGTACCCTTAAAAGGACATATTTGTACCTTTTTTACCCCTGATAGGTACATATTAGTACCTTAGATTAGTAATACGCACCTATAAGGTACTGATATGTACCTGTTAGGGATAAAAAAGGTACAAATATGTCCTTTTAAGGGTACTGCTCCAGCGACAAGCTGTTGTACCCCAAAAGGTACAATTTTAAACCCCTTTTGTTGTATAGTATTGTAGTAATTAAATGGTTGCTTGGTGATCACCAAAGCGCTCTCTGTTGTGCGATAGTAGATCATTAAACTGTCATACTGCCTCAGAAGTCCATTCAAAATCAGTTTTGTGAGGTACCTTTGTGTGAAAATCCTGCCTGCAAAGCCACCGCCTGATAAGGCGGAATCATGTCAGCTTTCAGACGCAGCACACACAAACACGCATGTTTACATATCAATCTAATTGGAAGCATTTAGACTTTTATCCATTGTTTCTTATATAAATACTACAACTGTCACAATACAGAAGGAGACCACAAAACGAGCAACACACTCTAAAAAAAATGGCGCTATATAGCACTAAAAGTGGTTCTTGGCTCATAATCATAGGGGAGACACTTTTGGTGCTATATAGCACCATATCTTTAAAGGTGCTGTACAGCACCTTTGTCAAATGGTGCTATGTAGAACCATAAGAGGTGCCATATTGCACCATATTTCTTCAACAAAAATGGTGCTAAACAGCACCAACAGTGGTTCTTTGGCTTGTAAAGAACCTTTAAAGGGGCTTAACAGGTTCTTAGTACGGCAGTGGTGCTATATTAGCACCTTAATCACCCCAAAGAACCACTGAAGAAAAAATATTTATTGTTGGTTTCCTGTATCCCTTCTAGCCACAACCGCGAATCTAACACATGTATATCCAGACGAATGGCCCGCGTGGCCCACAAAAATCTAATTAATTTAGCGTGCTCCGACTCAAAAGCGTTCATCAATGTCAAAATGTTTGAAATAGCCAATAAAATCGAAGAAGGCGGGTTTTACTGTTCACAGATGCTGAGCTGCGCGCGACTTGAATGCAAGCTGAGGTAAGATGCTAAACCAGTGGTTTTCAAACTTGTTCCTGGGGACCCACAGCTCTGCACATTTTGCATGTCTTCCTAATTTACACCTGATACAGATCATCAGCTCATTAGGAAAGAGCTCCATAACCTCAAATGAGTGTGTCAGATAAGGGAGACATGCAAAATGTGCAGAGCTGTGGGTCCCCAGGAACAAGTTTGAAAACCACTGTGCTAAACATGACGAGACAATTCAGCAAAATTTGCCAACTGTTTACGGTTTTTTAAAAATAAAAAATTATGTTAAACGAAAGACATTAATTTTCAGGAATGCAAACTACTACTGGCCTTTTCAAATTTCTCAGATTTTAATGCCATTTACGTTATTCGTCACAATGTATAATATAGCAGTTTTCAGCAGACATGAGATAAGAGTTAATATATATCTCGATAGGGTTTCTTCCGTGATTTCACGTGTCTAAGAAAGTGTTTAAAAATCTATAAAAATCATTCTCAGTCTAGAACATTGAAAATCTGAAGACTTTTGCTTTAGAGTGCTGTGGAAAGTGATTAATATTATAGGCCTAATAAAAATATAATTTGCTTATTAATTCACACATGCATTATTTTAGGTGGTTAAAAGGCTTTTTATTTATTTTTATACTTTTGTATACTCTTTTCCACAATTGGAGCTCTATTCCTTAAAATGATAGATGTCAAGCTCCTATAAAAGGACAAATATGATGACCAGTAGAAAGGCCCATAAAAACAGTCCTCATTCTGCACTATTCAAGTCTTAGATGATACCAGAGTATTGTGTCATATGGACTGATAATATATGTATTTAACTTTAGCGATATTAAACTGTCCCTCGTAAAAATTCTTAAAAATTATTTACTATTTGCCACATACACCAAGACAAATTATAATGTAAAGAAGTATGCCAGTCATTTATTGTGTGGTGAGGTGTGTTGTGGACCGGGTTTGGTGTGCCGCTCTGTGCCAAAAAGTCTTTTGGCCCCAGTCCGCCCCTGAAAGTCAGGTAAGTCTATGGTTATGACTTTAAGAGCAGACAAAGTGAGGAGTGAAGGTGGCTTTAGGTCTTGATTACGTGGGGAATCAGAACTCAGGTGACTCTGATCGTGCAGGATGAGTGCTGGGACCTGACAAGGCTGATGTTTCCCTGACAACAACCAAACCCACTCCCTAATGTACAAATTTTTACTATAAAAAAAATATTTTTTATAGTTTTTACCAGTGAGCATATTCCCCAAAAGAGGTCCTGTCAGATTTAGCTCACTTTACAAATTTGTTCTCAAAATATGGTTAAGTAGGTACACACACACACACACACATGTCTGGTTTGCTATCCTTGTGGGGACTCTCCATATAGGCGTAATGGTTTTTATACCGTACAAACTGTATGTGCTATTGCCCTACACCAACCCTACACCTAACCTACCCCTTACAGGAGACTGTCTGCATTTTTAGATAAAAAAAACAACAACACCATTTAGTATGTTTTTTAAGCCTTTTGTTTTACGGGGACATAGGCAGTGTCCTCATAAACCACCTTCAAATTGTAATACCTCTGTCATACCCATGTCATTATACAAATTTTGTCCTCGTAAACCGCAAAAACCAGTACACACACACACACACACACACACACACACACACACGAGTAGGCTATTGTGTTTTATGAGGACACTCCATAGACAATGATTTTTATACTGTAAAAACTTTCAATTCTATATATCCTCTAAACCTAACCCTTACAGAAAACATTCAGAAAACATAATTTTTATGATGTATAAGCCGTTTCTTCATGGGGACCAGATTTATGGCCCCAAAACATCATAAATTTCAGGTTTTACAATCATTGTGGGGACATCTCTAAGTTTCCAATGAAAAATTTGAACAACAAACAAACCAAATTCTGATTCTTCCTCTCCAATTAATTATTAAAAAAGGTATTATTTTTACATATAGGCTAAGAGTAGGCTACACGCTTCAGCTGCGATTCAGTAACCACAAAAGTTACACAAAAAACATCATAAAAGCTCGCGAAAAGAAATCGCGTCAGAAGGTTACCATAGCAACAGTACGCCGCTCGAGCTCTTCCCGTACATTGTGGGCCAAGGGCCCTAGGCTATATTTCCATTATCACTTTATCATACATTATTAAATGATTAAAACTGTTATAAACAACAACAACAAAACCTTAGTGGACTGTTTGCCATCTTTAAGATTAGTCACCCTATTCAATGGCAAAATACCAATCTGGTTAAACAAGACTGACAGTAATTAGGCTACTGACAGAAATTCCTTTAAAATTACACACCATCAAAAACAACACTGCATGAGATAAATTTGATCTTCTTTATAAATTCTAAGGTTAAGTTTGGTCACACTTTGCCCATCTTGGTGCAGCGCCATTGGAAATGTCGCATTTGTCACTTTATTAGTCCCGAACAACAGCAAAACTAAGTGAAGGTCTCATAAATCACAGCTTGATGTAAAGTCTCTGAGGTAGAGCAGTCAGCTGTTTTGTCCACAGGCAGTTTCTAATAATTCCCGGAACATCGAGAGCGTCTCACTCAGCAGATCGCTGGATGAACGCAGCGGTGCCGCAATCAGCGAAATCCCGCATTCACCATTCACATCCACACCGCCTCTGCTGCCTGACATACACACTATAGGCTCAAGCTATGTGCATTTGTCTAGACAGCAACTGACAGCATATGCTGACGCTTTCAACCACCGTGTTAAGAATCGCTCAAATCTCTCGAAGGTTTGATCGTCTTTAAGCTCTTAATTCATTTCGGAGATCGTTTGGTTATAAACCGAGCTTTCGCACGATGGTTCTGCTGCATCGCCGCCGGAGAAAAGAGACGCTGGTTTGGCTGTTGCCGGGTCTGCTTGGAGTCTGGTAAGTTTTCGCTTCATAGGGGGCAAAAGAAACAAGGGGTGCAATCAATGTGACTGCTAAAATAGCCCTTGACCGAAACGCACACACTTGGACAGTCCAGGACGCGAACAGCTGGCGTGATTCTGTAACGCGAAGTGCTGCAGAACGATTTACTTTTACATTTTTCGTGTAGTAGGCTACATCAAATTTATCAGCCTAAACATTTCCACCTATAACTGTCAATCACGACACGTGCTGTTGTCTGTACACTTAAAACATTTGAGATAATAATACAGATTGTAAGTGACAGTTTTGCTCAGGGCATTCGTCTTGTCTTTTTAGCGTGGACGTGCAATGTCTCCAGTCTCCAAACAAACAACCTTGAGGATACTTTAGCCAGCAATCAGCTACAATTCATCAAACAGCACCAGAACTACATTGCTCACACACTATTAGATTTTGCATAATCACATCAGATGAAAAGGGTATTTCACAATTTCTCCGTTGTAAATGTAAATGTTATGCATAAGCTGTAGTCCACAGTAACACTTATGTTGGCTCGCGCTACTTTGCTTTGCTTCGTCTAATTTTTTTCCAGCTCATTCAACTGGTAGCCTATATGCAAAGGCTTAATAGAATATGCATAGGTTACTTGGTTTGCAATATTTACAATTATCTCATTTACTTACATCATGTAAATGTAATTGGCATTAACCATTTCTAAATGTCTCATCTATACCCCAAAACACTTTTTCAGGCATTTGTTTGTCTTCTGTGTATTCATCATGGTTATTAGCACTTGCCTCTGAGGCCCACAAAGGTCATTCAGAGGCTACTGTTGTGTCCAGACAATATAAACTGCATTTGAGGAAAATATTCTGTCTGTATTTTCCATTGACAGCCTGCTTTTCAGCTGCTCAGCACTGTGCCTACGGGGATCAATAACCCACATTCTCTCCACCCACCTGGGTCTCATCCACAGGGATGCTTCATATTGATTTTTCTGTCTTTCATTATTTGCATATGCATGGGAATGTACCATTTACATTTCTTGTTTATAGACAAAACTAAAGTATATAATCACATTTATACATTTTTAGACCATTCAGATATGAACACATTTGAATGTTTTATTGTGTCACATCTAGATAAATGACAGTACACTTCATTAATTGAGCAAGTATAATTTTGCTGTAGTTGGCTGTGTCTACTATTTAAACTTTTTTTTTACTCCTCAAAATAACAGACATTAAATAGATTTGAATCTTGGGACCCACTTTATATTACTATGTACTAACATTTAAGTTAATAATTTGATACAATTCACTTATTGTGTACATGTTTTTACATCATTACAATTAAAAATACCTGCAGGAATTACATCTGTAATTAATTAATATCTATAATTATACTGCTGACCCTTTATCCCACCCTTAACCGTATCTCATCTCAATAACAAAGCAGAATGAACATAATAAATACACTGTACCTGACAATTGTTGTACATAGAGACTAAAGACACCTAATATAAAGTAGAACCGAATCTTGTTTTATATATTTTGCAAATTACCCAAGAGGCGGTCTTTTGCGCTGTTAGCAGCTTTAATGCGCATCACCTTCATTTCTCCAAAGGCAGCAAAAGAGGAGACTCAGTCTAGACTGAGTGGGAATGGCGCACATTTCAGTTAGAAGTGATACCCAATATGTCTGTTCCTACAGAGCATAAATTTAGAAGCTCTTTCACCATATACTGCAAGAGAGCGAGTGCGAGAGGGAGTTGCGGGTGATAATTTAAACCCCTCACCTTCAGCTGTTCCCTCCCTCCACTGCCAGAACACATCTTCATTAATCACTGCATTCTTTTATTAGAACCTCCTCTTTGTATCTCCAGCACTGCACTCATTTAAAAGACTCCTCTCTCCTGCTGTCAAGGCGGACCATACATTTACAGTCACTGATGACTTCTTTTATCTGTTCTTCCTGTAAAACTCATCATACGAATTCTCTCTTTCTCCCTCTGTCTGTCAAATTTAGCTCTCAAAACCAGTCGCTCGCTCTTTAGAGTTTAAGCTCCTAATATAAACTGACTCCTCTTTTAACTATACTCTCAATTTGAAATCTAATATTGCTCTATTATTCATCTTGCTGCTGTCTGTCTACTTATATTGCCTTTGTTTGTTTCTGTTTTTATGACAGCATGGCATTTGGCCCGAGCAAAGCAGAGGAGGAAGATTACGAGGATGTCCCCATAAATAAAACTTGGGTTTTATCACCAAAGGTCTACGAGAGCGACGTCACCCTTATCCTAAACAAATTACTGCAAGGTTATGACAACAAACTGAGACCAGATATCGGAGGCAAGTTCAATTTTTTGAAAAGGTTGAATGCTTACATTGCACACAAATTGCCTCCAGATACTGTCTAGGGATGTTTATGACCCTCAAACACAGTGTTACAGCTTATGGGTAACTGAAATATGTTAATAATTATAAGATAATGCCATCATTATTATGAAGCCACATGAAGAGGAACACACTGTGACAATTAAACCCTCCAAGCAATTCAGAGTTTTTCTGTAATCATCATTTTTACTTTACCATCAGCATTATTGCAGGGTTAAATGAAAAAGTGCTAGGCTTTAGGATTTTGCTGATGTTTTTCTCTACACCAGGTCACTTTATTCTCAGTACATCAGCGTTCTGGAAGCAACGCAGCTGACTAGAGTTCAGTTATTTAAGAGGATTTATCTCAGTGGTGTTCGGGTACAATAGACCCAAATCACTATTGATCTTCCTTCTTTATCTGTGTTTCATGTGTCTGAGATAGAGGGAGAGAGTGTAAGTAGGAGCAGTACTCAGTTAATCAGATTGCAGAGCAAGTGCTGAGGGATTGCAGGTCAACTTGCCGAGTTTTTGTGATTTGTCACGTCTCTGTGACTGGATTTCCTGTGACAGGAATATTTTTGAAACTGCAAGGATGAGGATTCAGGGAGCTTTGAGTAATTTGTGTGGCTGTTATGGGAAACATGAATCGGTTTGCAGCCCATTTCACTTCTGTAATTCCATGCATTTCTGAGTGAAACAGGATATTTAGTAAGAAAATTTGATTGTATCTACTGATTGGGAATTAATTGGATGGTTACACACCAGGATGAAGCCAGACTGAATGCGACTTTGCTAAAAATAGCTGGCTATTGGTTTTGCTATTGGCTACTGGTTAACATTATTCAATAGCCCACACTAAGTGATGCAGAAGAAAGGAAAAAGAAGAATGATTAGATGATTAAAGCTTATGAAAACAAAACACATTTTTCTATGGAAGCCCATTTCTGCCTCAGAATTATGTGACATATAAACTTGCATCTGCAAAATATAAATGGCCAATTCTGAGAAGAAAAGTCCAAATTGTGAGATATAAACCCGCAACTGCAAGAAAAAAGTCAGAATCGTGAGATAAAAAGTCTTATTTATTTCGTGGCGGAAACAAAAACACAGAATTCAGAGAAAAAAATGCCAGAATACCGAGATTTAATCTTGAAATTGCAAGAATTTTTCCAATATTTTTCCTATAACATGAAAAAGGTGCAATAATTAACTATGGTCAGTTTTGATTTTATGAATATATTAGAAATGAAATGGATGCTAAATACAGACTCTATAATATACACTTTGTTATTGTATTGTTTTGATATTATAACTGTGCTTTATATTTATATATATTTTTTGATTGTTATGATTAATAATTATTGCAATTTGAATATTTGAAATTATATTCTAGTGAGACCGACTGTGATTGAGACGGCAGTGTACATCAACAGCATAGGTCCAGTTGATCCCATCAATATGGTGAGCAGAAATGTACAATAACACATTATGTTCAGAGCTGTAAATAAAACACTCTAAGCAACCGTTTAGATCCATTTCACAACCATCATATCCACTGTCACAACCAATAGCCACATAATTTCACAGTTACAAAAACAACCGTAAAGCTTTTACGGCTAGACCTCTCATTGTTTGGTGTTTTTTTAGGAGTACACCATAGACATCTTCTTTGCTCAGACGTGGTACGACAGCAGGCTCAAATTCAACAGCTCAATGAAACTCCTCATGCTCAACAGCAACATGGTCGGAAAAATCTGGATCCCTGACACCTTTTTCCGCAACTCGCGCAAATCTGACGCCCATTGGATCACGACACCCAATCGCCTTCTGCGGCTCTGGAGCAATGGAAGAGTGATGTATACTCTAAGGTGTTAATAGAATGTTTGTACGACAAAATTACATGTCCTCGTATTCCTGTCCCGTAGCATTTGCTTTCGTACCAAATGACACCCGCTGTCCGTTGCAGCACATGTTTAAGCCATTACATCTGATTCACATTTATTTATGTCAAGGACTGTTAAATCAGACTGAGTGTGTTCATAATACAAATATCAAAGCCTGCACAAATGCACTACCTCTTAAATGTCACAATCAACATTTTTTTGTTTGTTTTGCTATTGTCTATGATTCTTTTTGTTAGGTTGACAATTAATGCGGAATGCTACCTTAAGCTGCATAACTTTCCCATGGATGAACATTCGTGCCCTCTGGAGTTTTCAAGCTGTAGGTGTTAAATTCTTATGTCAATCTGTCACTCAGCCTCAGTCCTGTCCTGAACGCTGCCGGGCAGCCAATCCCCATACATTGCCTCTGTCAGCCAACCATGCATTGCCAATATTGGCCAACCAAACCTTAACATTGCAGAAGGTCTGCACCAGCTACCATCCTCTAACCTTGCAATGAGTGAGGACAGGCATCATCCTTCTCCAGCTCTCTCTCCATCCCCTCTTTCCTCTTCTCAGTCTGTGTGACCCCTCCATCCGTTATTAGCATCATGCCTCAGCTTCTCATGTGTCATCATCCTCTGTGGGCACGGGAAGGGCATGCTGCGCTTCAGTCTAACAGAGTACTGCTGTGTGAAGCCTCAGTGACATTCTGCCATCACTGTAACTTCTTATTTACATACCGAAATAAAAGGTCACATGTAATCTGGTGGATGTGATTTTTTTTCCATTTGCAGATGGGTATCCAAAGAATGAGATCCAGTATAGATGGCAGCGCCGTTCGGTTGAGGTTGCAGACCAACGATACTGGAGGCTTTACCAATTTGCCTTTGTGGGTCTACGGAACACTTCTGATGTGGCACACACTCAGTCTGGTATGACAAAAAAAAAAGAAAAGAAAAAACACATACACAATGAATAATAATAGCAGACAATAATTTCAGTAATTAATAATAATAACAACAACAACAATAAATGAGCAGATATTATAATTATTATTGTTAATATAAAAAAATACTTAAAAAACGTTAATACATGAGCAGTTATTATTAATAATAATAATAATAATAATACATTAGCACTATTGTTATTATTAATCTTTTTTATATTATTAATAGTAGATTTGGAGCTATTTTTATTATTACAATGATGACTACTACTACTAATGATTATGCCAAGGAGATTAATAATAACAGTGTATTTATATATAATAATCAAAATAACAATAGCAATAAATGAGCAGATATTATAATGAATTTTCTTGTTGTTATTATTATGAATAATACATTGGGAGTAATTATTATAATTACTACGTAGCATTAATAATAATAGCAGATTATAATAGCATAATAGTAGATCATAATAAATGAGCTGTTATTATTAATAAAATTGAATAATAATAGTAGATGGTTGTTATTGTTATTATTACTATTTTATTGTTATTAATAGCATATTTGGAGTCATTGATTATATTTTGATAATTAAGTTGCTTAATTGCTGTCAAAAAATTGTCTGAAATGCCTTGATGTCTTGTATTATTAGGGGATTATGTGGTTATGACCATTTTCTTTGACCTGAGCCGGAGAATGGGTTACTTCACCATCCAGACCTACATTCCCTGCAGCATGATTGTGGTTTTGTCCTGGGTCTCTTTCTGGATTAACAAGGATGCTGTGCCTGCCAGAACATCTTTAGGTAATTTAAAAAGCTTTTGAATGAATACAAATCAATAGGAACAACAATAGCATTTCATTATATTACGTGAATGCATTACAGAAGAGCATGTGATAATGAAAAGGAAATGCTTCAGTGGGGGTGCTCAATTACTATGCATCTTGATTGGCTTAGGTATCACAACTGTGCTCACCATGACAACCCTAAGCACTATATCGAGGAAGTCCTTGCCAAAGGTGTCGTACGTGACAGCCATGGATCTGTTTGTGTCTGTCTGCTTCATCTTCACCTTTGCTGCTCTTATGGAATACGGGACTCTGCATTATTTCACAAGCAATCGACAGAATAAGAAGACCAAGTCAAGCCATGCACAGGTGAATGATCTTCATTCTGTTATTAAAGGGCCAGTTCACCTAAAAAAGACGATTCTTTCATTTATTCAGATTCATGTCATTCAAAACGTGTACAACTTGCTGTGCTCTTTTCCATATAATTACAGTGAATGGGAATCAGCACTTTTAAACTTATAAAAACCATGTCCACGTGACTAGTGTGGTACATTCCAGGTTTGTGAAGAGAGCAAACCTATGTGATTCATAAGCAAATCATACAGGCCACTTATAGCAAATATCCCATTCAAAAGCTACTTCCACATGCTAAGGACAGCTCAAATGTCAGGATTTTCTGCGAATTACCATATAATTATGAGCTGCTCCTAACACAAAGCTATCATATCAACCACTTTTCTGACACTTGTATGTTTTTGCTATTTACTTTCAACATTATATTGAAAAAATGGCCAGGATATTCTTTAAAAATATATGTAATAATTAATATAAAGTCACATGAGGATGATTAAATAATGACAAAATGTTAAGCTTTAGCCTATGTTGCTTAGAACACAGAACAAGTAAGCACCTAGTGGATCAATGATATGTAAAATTGAAAAGAATTGAAAATTGAAAAGGTAGTTTTTAATCAGCTGAACAACTACTTAAACTAAAATGGATACCTGGACAATTTTCAATCTGGTTTCCGAACGCATCACAGCACAGAGACAGCGCTTATTAAGATAATAAATGATATTCGCTGCAATTCTGATTCTAGCAAAATATCAGTGCTAGATTTTAGTGCTGCGTTTTTGACACTGATGATCATAACATACTTCTAGAGAGACTGGAAAACTGGGTCGGGCTTTCTGGGATGGTACTCAAATGGTTCAGGTCATACTTAGAAGGAAGAGGTTATTATGTGAGTATAGGAGAGCATAAGTCTAAGTGGACGTCCATGACATGCGGAGTCCCACAAGGCTCAATTCTTGCACCACTCTTGTTTTGCCTGTACATGCTCCCACTGAGTCAAATAATGAGAAAGAACCAAATTGCCTATCACAGCTATGCTGATGATACCCAGATTTACCTAGCCTTATCTCCAAATGACTACAGCCCCATCGACTCCCTCTGCCTATGCATTGATGAAATTAACAGCTGGATGTGCCAGAACTTTCTTCAGTTAAACAAGGAGAAAACTGAAGTCATTGCATTTGGAAACAAAGATGAAGTTCTCAAGGTGAATGCATACCTTGACTCTAGGGGTCAAATAACTAAAAATCACGTCAAAATTCTTGGGGTGATTCTGGAGACATCATCTCAAAAACATTACAAGACTTAGATGTTTTGTGTCCAGTCAAGACTTGGAGAAACTTGTTCATGCCTTTATCACCAGCAGGGTGGATTATTGTAATGGTATCTTCCCAAGACGACCATTAGACAGCTGCAGCTCATCCAGAACACTGCTGCCAGGATTCTGACTAGAACCAGAAAATCTGAGCATATCACACCAATCCTCAGGTCCTTACACTGGCTTCCAGTTACATTTAGGATTGATTTTAAAGTACTTTTACTCGTTTATAAATCACTCAATGGCCTAAGACCTAAATACATTGCAGATATGCTCACTGAATATAAACCTAACAGACCGCTCAGATCATTAGGATCGAGTCAGTTAGAAATACCAAGGGTTCACACAAAACAAGGGGAGTCTGCTTTTAGCTATTATGCTGCCCGCAGTTGGATCCAGCTTCCAGGAGAGATCAGATGTGCTAAAACACTAGCCACATTTAAATCCAGACTCAAAACTCATCTGTTTAGCCGTGCATTTGTTAAATGAGCACTGTGCTACGTCCGAACTGATTGCACCATGTATAATCATTTTCTATTCTTAACTGTTTTAAATTCTTTTAAAATAAATTTTTATATCATTTTGTTTTTATTGTTGTGATTATTATTATTATTATTATTATTTAAATTCCTTGTTTTTATTATTATTTTGAATGACTATTTCACGTCCTTTTATGTAAAGCACTTTGAATTACCACTGTGTATGAAATGTGCTATATAAATAAATTAATTAACTTACTGCAAAGCTTACTAATTCACAGCTCAGTTTAGAATAGGCCACATTGTACTTTTGTTTGCAGTTAATTGAGTGTGCTGTGCAGCAGCTCTGGCATTTGCTATTGTACTGCACACTGTTTTAGCAATGAAGCGGTAGTGACCTTGCTGTTCCTCTGTGTAGAAACCCAGCATGGTTAACATCAGACCAGGGACATCTCTGCTGCAGATGAACAATATTGCTCCCTACCACGAGGATGACGATTATGTGTATGAATGTCTGGACGGCAAAGACTGCACCAGTTTCTTCTGCTGCTTTGATGATTGTCGCTCTGGAGCTTGGCGTGAGAACAGAATGCATGTCCACGTCTCCAAAATCGACTCCTACTCCCGAATATTCTTCCCAACTGCCTTTGGCCTCTTCAACCTTGTCTACTGGATTGGATATCTGTATCTTTAAAGATGTTGGGACTCAGTTCTAGTAATATTTGCAAATCATCTGTAAATTCTCCATCTGCTAAATCTGGCAGCATAAACTGTTGCGAGAAGGGGACATGTGAGGCTTGATTTGGATGTATTAGTACTTAATGTATCTTTAATTGTACCTGGTATTTAATTTATTGAAGTATCTGAATGTTCGGAGGACGATTACTGTGATTCTGCATTGATGCCAACTGAATATTACCAGCAGTCTCGGTTTTTGAGAGGGAAATGTTTGGTTTTTCATCAATTACGTAGGCCATATCAAACCTTGCCTAGTTTAAAATGATCTCTTAAAAACAGCAAACCACCTGCATTTTTTTTTTTTACTGCAATATTAGCATCATGTTAGCATCACTATAGCAGCTATGATAAAACTTCAGGTTAGTATCTCTCTTGCTGAAGCAAAATATTATTATTTTTAAAGGAAAAGTAGATATTTACATTTACATTTATGCATTTAGCAGACGCTTTTATCCAAAGCGACTTACGTTGCATTCAAGTTACAGTTTTTACATTTGATCAGCTCTTGCTTTCCTGGGAATCGAACCCATGATCTTGGCGTTGCTAGCGCCATGCTCTACTATTTGAGCTACAGGAAAGCATATTAGTCGCTTCTGATACTAATTTCCAAGATAAAAGAAAACAGCTAGCTACATGTCAGAAAACTAATATTTACATATTAATCTCTCAGAATGTTTTTATTTCAAACTTAAAATAGCTACATTTCTGTGTGAATAACCTGCATTCAGTCATGTCCTAAACAAACCAAAGCATAGATGTCTGAAGGTTACGTGAATAGAATTTTGTTCAGCTCAAGAATTACCCAGAAGCCATTTACTTGGAATTAGCCAATAATGATACTGTGAAATGTTCTTGACTTGAATTAATAAGCTGTCTCCGCAATAGATGACACAATGAAATGTCAGTGTGCCCAAGATAAAAGGGTTCACATGTAATTTTTTATATATCCAACAAAAGGAATAGAGCAGCCTTTACAATTCACAAATGTTCAGTGTCCTTTAGTACAAATTAGAGTCCATCACTCTCTTCCGTATTCAAGACAGCATTTTGTCTCTCCTCGCGAATGGCTAGATATTTGTCAGCGTAATTGCATGACTCATCTGAGCTCCTACAGCTAATCAACTCATATTTGGAAACGGGTCTGATGGACTTTCTTCAGCAGAAGAGCTCTAGACAGTCCCATCGCACACAGTCTCAAAACTATGACATCTGAAAATGAACAGTCTTCATAACACAAACCATGGATGCCTTCTATTTTGGTAACCGTCTAAATCAAAAGGTCATTTAATATGCATTTGCCTTACATTAGGTTAAATCTGATCTCAGAATCCTATTCGATTTGAGAAACAGATGAACAGAGCGTGCGAGCGAGAGTGTCATGTCTTGACCCGACTCTCTAAACATCTGTACACCAAATGTACAAGTGTTTTTCTCAATCTCCTGTTGTGCTTTCGGCTGTTGCTTGTTTTATTTCATGCTTCCATGTGGTTTGTCTTTTGCTGGGTGTTATCTTGATCATAGACTGCTCTGTTGTCTCCCTTTCTGAACATCTGTTATATACTGTGTTGTGCCCTGTAGCTTAATATATTCTGTACTGTTATCTTTTTTAATGACAGCCTCACAGTTTCAGACTCATGCTACAACCAGATGATAGTACAAATACAAATATTCTTGTCAATCTATTTATATGCAAAAATATAAATAGATTATCTTTCGATATATCTATTTAACGTCATCTGTTTCAGACCTTTAATAATGCAGATCAGTGACCTTCATGTATCTGTGTGAGCGTGTGCATGTGTGTCTGTACGTGAATGTGTATTCAAACAGACTCCTTCTCTCACCGTACATCTCTTCGCTCTGCTCTCGACTCGTTCTAGGTGTTGTCGTAGTGTCTTCTGTAAGTGCTAACCTTCATGCTTTTAACGTGTTCATATGTTTTTGTAGCTCTGAACACTGTGAGTAATAAAACAGTGCCTGCAAAACATTAATAAAATTCTATGCTCTCTCAAACTCTGCTGGTAATTTCACATCTTATCAAAATCCCAAAGCGCTGGATAAAAAGGATGAATGTATTTTCCCTCAGGCGGATTTTCTTATAATAATGCTTTGTTAATATCGCAATTAGTTTTATAATTATTGCCACAAGTGAATGAGCAACAGCATTTTCATACACATAAATTAAATTTCAGTCATTTATGGATCTTAATTGTTATTTCACACATGAATGAGGAATATGAGTTACTCTATCTTAGGGACCACATGAGTAAACACATCATACATGATACATCTACAAAATCAAACGTTTAAAGTGATTTAAAGGGATAGTTCACCCAAAAATGAAAATGATGGCATCTTTTACTCACCCTTGTGTCAGTATGACTTTCTTTCATTTGTAAAACAAAGGGAGGAATTCAATACATTACACAAATGTTTCTTTGTGGGTTCTATGGAACAATGAAATTGGTACAGAATGGCACAAGGGTGAATAAATGATGACAATCTTTTCATTTTTGGGTGAACTACCAATTTATTCACTTTCTTCATCAAAACAGATTTGGAGAAATTTTGCATTACATCACTTGCTCATCAATGAATCCTCTGCAGTGAATGGGTGCCGTCAGAACGTGAGTCTAAACAGCTGATAAAAACATCACAATAAAGTAATCTCCAGTCCATCATTTAATATCTTGCTAAGTGAAAAGCTGTATGTTTGTAAAAAATAAATCTATCGAGATAACTTCAAACTGTTGCTTCCAGCTAAAATAGCAGTCCTCTAACCATAATGCTGCTTTCTCCAGTGAAAATTGTTTCTTACAAACACACAGCTTTTCACTTCACAAGACAATAATTGATGGATAGGAGTCATGTTGTGGATTATTGTGATGTTTTTATCAGCTGTCTGGACTCTCATTCTGACGGCACCCATTCACTGCATCTTAGATGATCTGAGGGTGAGTTTTCATTCGTGGGTGAACTATTCCTTAAAATTAAGTTCTGGAGCACATAAATATACACCTCCTTCACTGAGTGATTGTTTGTGAAATGTTTCTACTTCTCCCACATTTGCTAACATGTGTGTATTAGACCCATGACTCAAATGTCACAAAAATAGAGAGCCTTTATTTGTGGGAGACAGCCTTTTCTCTCTCCCACCCTAACTTCACTTCCTCTTCTCTTTTCTTTAAGTTCACTCCCTTCTTGACAGTTTAAACACTCTATATACTTTCCTTCCATTACCAGGTAGCCATTACAGGCCTCTGTGATTATCATACTTTAGAACGAAGACTGTTGTTTAACTGTGTGGGAAAAGAATACAAGCCAGCCGTCCGTCTCGAGGATAGCAGTGGGCTGAAAGATGAAGAGAGAAATAAAAGATCATTTTTTCCTGAGCGTTTGAAACGACACAGACCATATTTAGGCAGGTCTCTTCTCTATATGCTTGGCTCTGATAAGTACTATCCTTATCACTGCACTGCGAGACGGCTTTGGTTTAATAGTGTTGCTCTTCCCTTGCTGAGTAATTGTTTTGTAGCCTCTCTATGTTAGGACTGAATGATGTGCTGCCTTGTGTACAGTACTGCGAATGACTGAAAATGAAAAGATACACAGAACACAAATATGAGAAAAATATGCTTGAAGAAAAGAAAAATGTTGCAGCTGAGTGGGATATTTACATAAGAACCTTCACAAATCAATATATCCTTCTAGAAACAGTAGTTAAAGCAGCATGAATAAACCAGCTTGAACAAGGTGTTGTTAAGTACATACTGCAGATGGTCAGGTTATGAATTTTTCATATCTCAAACTGTCCTGTTGCCGCTTAAAAGGATGTGCTTGTTTCTACCATACATGAGATCATAAATGCATTCTCAGTCTAAGCAAATGTTCACCAATATTTCATGAAGAAATCACAGATGGAGAATATTTGTAGCCACGAAAACAAATAACTTTGACAAAAGATAAAAAGGAACAGAAACTCAAGATTTAACATTTCTAAAAATCGTCGCTCGTTTACTAGCACTAAAAACATACCGAGAAGCTGCATCACGG
Source organism: Onychostoma macrolepis (assembly GCF_012432095.1). NCBI lineage: Eukaryota > Metazoa > Chordata > Actinopteri > Cypriniformes > Cyprinidae > Onychostoma > Onychostoma macrolepis. The sequence continues at coordinate 12,027,654 of NC_081167.1, read as the reverse complement.
TAAAAGATGTCCGCATGTTTATGGGTGATTCTTAGACTATGGGCACTTTTATGTTCTTTGGTCATATTTTTAAAAATACATATAATTTTGGACAAATTCCTCTTTCTTTGTCAAACTAACAATACAACCACCTTAAAAACTTTTTACTACCTTTCCATTATGATTTTTTCATACTTTTCAACCTCCGTATAGGTGTCAAAATCACTGTTTTCTCCTTGTCGCACACCCAGACTTTTAAACTTCAACAATGAAAATACAGTTTAAAAATATGACTTATCTGGTAACTATTAATGTTCCTGAATTAAGCACTAGTAAAATAATTAAAATACATTATAGTATTAAATGTGAGACCACTATCAATATTACTTTTTATACAAAATATAGCTGTCGCACAGTATTGGTGTCATTTCCACCACAACACTGTAATGTCCCTTTAAAAAGTTTGTGTGAAAGATTGTTTAGGTGGTTTCTATGGAAATGTTCAGTGACATCAGAGCACATGTTGGACATGGAGGAAATTTAAATTTTCATCAACAACAAATGGAAGAAAAATCGAGGTAAATATTGCTTGATCAGTTAATATATTTATTCTACGTCATTTCCAAGCATGCTGTACCTTCAAGGGTGTTTTTAAAAAGCTAAAAGTTTTAAGTTAAATAAGAGTATTTTTCATACATGAAATGCTAAGTATTACTTCAAAACTAATCAGTGGAGCTATCTTCCATTTGCCTCTGTGGTGGAAATGACATTTATGGTTACAAAGTACAATTGATATGTTTAATGACTTTGTGAATTGAGTTTAATGAGTGTGATGAGTTTAAGACTTTTTCTAATAAATACATCTGCTGTTTCTCTACATTCACGTTATTTCATTGTCATTTGCACAACACCCTGTCATTTCCATCACCACACATTTTTAAAAATATTGAAAAAGTTCTCATCACACATTAAAACTGTATCCACAATTTATGAGATCATGCTCTACTTAATATAAAAATTCAAGTTATTTATTTTCTAATAAGCTCTAACCCAAACCAATATTACATTTCAGAGTGTGACAGGTGTACAGTTCAGCATTTGGTCCTTAGGGCAGTTAATTTATCTCATTGACAAATGTATAATTATTGTACAACTAGTTACAAAAATGATCTTAGACAATTCTTGAGTGGCATAAGTTATTCTATATTTAAATAACAGCTGTATATTGAGATGTGGTGGAAATGACATTTGTTCATTGCAGGTCAGAAAAATGTAAAATATTAACAATTTCTCTTGTAATCTAAGTTTGTCCTCTTACAGACCTTAACACTAGACAAATTATTTAAACTTATGAGACTGTGTTACGTGACTTTTGAACAAGTTTTTTAATTCAACTTCACAAGGCTAAAAGTGCCCCTAGTTGAAGAAACGCCCTTATATAGAACGAAAGGAACACAATAAAATAACGCACGTTCTGTGTGAACCTTGTTTAAACCTCAGTAAACCCATAGAAAACTTACCACTTTTTATTTTAAGTGATACTTGGGTCCTGAAGGACCTGCACGTATCTGTCCACACCCACTAGGTACACACAAAGCAATTTGAAAAAAATTAAATCTGATTGGATTGAAGTCTGAACTTTTCGCCACTATTTTTAGGCTAGCTACTATATACAATACTATAGCTACTGTATTATTGGCTACTATACAGAAAAATAGCAAATAGAAATTATACTGATTCAGCTGTATGCAAGGAGGGACGTTTTCTTTGTCAGTTGCTGAGGGGTCTGAGGCTTTGGAGGCCTCTGAGAGTCTGAGGCCTCAGATCATTAGCCTCGCTGGCCAAATTTTCAAATAACAGAGACGATGGAACATCAAAGAAGCAAAACTTTAACTTTCAATAAAATGTTTCAAACCATGCAAAGCAAATCTCAGGAGTCCTTACCACCAACACAAGCATGAAGTGAGACTGTTTATGTGATAGGCCTCCCTTGATGAAAGCTTTGTTTGGCTGAATTCCACTTGCTTGCCCCCACACATCTGTGCGCCTATCGCACACACACTGAGCTCTGTAGGTGGGCTTTCCCTTTCCACTTTACTCTGCTCATCCTTTTGAAGATGGTACACAGAAATGCTTGATGAGAGGGAAGAGAAGGGAGTTTTAACAGTTGTGACAGCAGATCAGATAAGCGGAGCGATGCAGACTAATGAAGGAGAGGATGAGAAGGATGTTATTTAGGGAATAACTAATCATACCATGCCAAGTCTGTTTTAATGGGAGATTGTAATTGATAAGTAGCTATACCTATGCAGCTTTTTGTCCAACATATGGACCTAACAACAATTTTCGGTTACACTTTATTTTGATAGTCCACTTTAGACATTCTACTAACTATAAGTAACTTTGTAACTACATGTCAACCAATTCTCATTCATTTGCCATTACATGTCTACTAACTCTCAGTAGGGTAGGTGTAGAGTTAGTAGAATAAGTTGACATATACTTGCAAAGTTTCTGATAGTCAGTATGTTGTGGACCCATCAAAATAAACTGCTAGTTGACATGTACTTGCAAAGTTACTTACTGTTAGTATAATGTCTAAAGTGGACTATCGAAATAAAGTGTTAATTTTCTGTTGTTTGCAAGTATACATTGCAAGTGCTTATTAATGTTTATGTTTGTTTATGCACATTCACCCCAATGTGAATCTCATTCAGTCTCATGAGGGCAAGCAGCACTCACTTTAGGGAGTACAGGCCTAGAGCTTTACAATAAAGGTGATACGTGATCTATGTTATGTTTTACTAGCACAGAGCATAAAACGCACTTGTAAAAAAATAATAGTTAACCTTAATGCTTGTTAAGTGTGTTAGCTAAATAAACGCACGATGAAGGAGTGTAAACCAAAACAGAGTCTTTTTAATAAAATTCCAAACAGAGATAATCCAGGAGCGAGGGGTAGCAAAACACAATGAGCAAATAATAGCAGACAAAGAAACAAGGATGAACACAGGCTTTAAATACAAAACGTAATCAAGGGGAAACAGAAACAGGTGAGGAGCTAATTAACTAATGAGGAGAACTAAGGAAACTGGGTCAACATGTGACAATGCTAGCACATAACCATAGCTTTATTTCCTATAATCTTTGCTGAATCCCACAAATAATTATGATACTGGCGGGAGTTTGCAGTAAAATTGCTGGGGACTTTACCTGCTGAAATCTGGATATTGATATTGGAAAAGAAGTTAAATAAAAGTGTAATACAGTTTGGAATAATTAGAATTTTTGAATGTTTTTGAAAGGTCTCTTATGCTCACCGAGGCTGTATTTATTTGATCAAAAATACAGTAAAAGAGTAGTATTATGAAAAGTTAATATAATTTAAAATAACTGTTATCTAACAGCTTATGTATTTTAAAATGTAATTTATTACTACGATGGTAAAGCTGAATTTTCAGTGTCACATGATCATTCAGAAATCATTCTAATTTGTGATTTGGTGCTGTTATTACTAATTATTACTTCTGCTCAAGTATTAATAATGTTTCCTATTATTTTCAATGTTTTTTTTCTGCTTAACATTTTTGTGGAAACTGTGATACATTCTTTGATGAATAGAAAGTTCAAAAGAGCAGATTTAATTTGGAAAAAGATCTTTTGTAACATTGTAAATGTCTTTACTCTCACTTGATCAATTTAATGCAACCTTGCTGAATAAAAGTATTTTTATTCCTTCAGAAAAAAACAACAACTTACTGACCCAAAACTTTGTATGGTAGTGTATAAAGGTTTCCACAAAAAATATCGTACAGCACAGCTATTCAACACCGATAATAATCAGAAATATCAGAAATATTTCTTAATCACCAAATCAGCGTATTAGAATGATTTCATAAGGATCACGTGACACTGAAGACTGGAGAAATGATACTGAAAATTCAGCTTTTGCAATCACAAAAATAAATTACATTTTAAAATACATTAAAACAGAAAACTATTTATTTTACTATTTATTTACTATTTATTATTATTTTTATTTACTATTTATTTTAAATAGTAATAATATTTCACAACATTTTAGTGTTTTTGCTGATCAAATAAATGCAGCCTGGGTGAGCATAAAAGTAACTTTTAAAGTAACATAAAAAAACAGTAGATATTTAATTTGTTTAAAGCTAGCTACTATACACGGTAATTGAATATTTAACATACATTACTTGATTGGCTCTATGACTCTCTCTCCTCTCCACCTGTAGCTGGTGTGTGGTGAGCGCACTGGCGCCGTTGTCCTGTGGCTGCTGTCGCATCATCCAGGTGGATGCTGCACACTGGTGATGGTTGAGGAGAGACCCCCCCACATGATTGTAAAGCGCTTTGGGCGTATAGCAATAAACAATAAAAGCGCTATATAAATGCTTCATTCATTCATTCATATACAGTATAATTATTCCAATAGCTTCATATTCTTACTAAAATATAGTATGATATGAATATTATGTAAGCATATACACCTAATAGTGTAAACCATGCACACATTTCACCAGCACAGTCTACACACTCACCGCTTCTCATGCACACTTCCCATGTCACAACAGCAGCTCTCATCAGAGCACTTCACTTGCAGAGCAGCCTGTAAAATCATTACAGCAATCTTCATTAACCTTTGACCCTTCAGACAACTCCACAATAAGTTAGACTCAAACCTTGTCACTATTAATTTCATCTTAATACTGAAGATCCTCAATTATCACTTAATTTACATACTGCGCATTCACCTGCTGTGCAAACAGTATGTGAGTGTGTGTGTGTTTTGCAAACCACTTGACTGGGGTTAAAGGAGAATCTTTCTTGTTTTTAGTCCATTATGATAATGCCAACCTGTCACTGTAGTGCTCCCCACAGGCAGCCCACCGGTAATAAAGTCAGCTCTGATTTACTACATGTGAGTCAAACGTGTGTGTGTGTGGAATAGTAAAGGTGTCAGAGGATAAATGCAACGTTCATAAAAGAAAGAGCAGCATATGTGGCAATATAGAGACCAAGGGGTGGTATACGAATGTGGATGTGGATATGAAATCGGGTTAAAACTGAATAATGTGAGTTATTAAGATTCATTGCTGCTCTCTGACATCAGTCTGCACATATACTTTTACATCAAAGCCCTTGGGGTTTTTGGGTCAGAAAGTCTTCTGGCTGGCCTATAAATCTTGATAGGGTTCATCCACAGCACATCCACTCTCAGACTCCATACAGAGCATTAATTATTTATATCCTCAGTTCTGATCACCCAGAACTAATTCATGGCAGAGGTAGTGTGTGTGTGTGTATTTGTATATAAGTGTACGTGTGCATGCATATGTCTGTTTATGTGAGGGTCGCAATGGCTGCATATAAATATTGCATGAGAACGAGCCTTTAAATATGACTCCAATCCAGACAGATGGACTCTTTTCTAGTCATTCATCTGAGGTCCATTTATCACCACACTGCTTTTAGAATGGCGAGAAAGGAAAGAAAAATGGAGAGGAAAAAGATGAAATGGAGGTGGTATAACGATGCTGTTGAAATATAGAGAGAAAGAGTGATATTGTCCAGCATAGCCTTGATTTCTACTGATTTTTAACTGTTTTTCTATCATGGCTAACATGACATGAAAAGGAAGCAGTTTGGAGTGTCATTGTATGGTATATTTGCATAAAGGCAGCACAACTATCTTATGGAAGCACCTCTGCTGTCGGCTGGCCTCCCACCTGTAATTACATGGCAAGTGGGTAGAAAGACTCTCATTTGTATATGTGTGTGTATGTGCATCCATGTAGTTAAGACACTCAGCTAAGACAATTTCTCAGTGAGGATTAGTGAATAGGAGAGGGATGTGGTGGATTTCAAGGTTTATTTACATGCTGACTAGGATACACTATGGCTAAGAGAATTTGCTTAATGAGGATTACTGTAAAATGATGTCTCCTGCACATTAAAATTCATTTTGATGCTTTTCTTTTAATGATCAAAACATAATTTCTACACAAAACAGGTCTGTACTAGTGCTACTTTGTTTTGAACTGAGATCTAATTTATTTATTTAGTTTATATAGTTATTTAAGTACACTGTAAAAAGTGATAAGTTGACTTTTTTTGAATGAATCAGTTGAGTGAATGATTCAAAGACTCACTTATTTCATCCCCGAACGAATCTGTGTGTTCAAACAAATCGGTTTGAAACCATCATTGAAAAATCTTACAACTAATACAGAATGGCAGTCTGTCTGGAGATAACTGGTTGAATGAAAGATTATAAAAACTGTCCCCTGTCACCACCTTTTGGTCACCTATAATTATGTAACCTACAGAAAAGGCACTGACTGAATCAGTGGTTTTAAATAAATCAGCTGAGTAAATGATTCAATGACTCACTACTAGGTAGTTACTTGTTTTGTCCCTGAATGAATCGGTGTGTTCAAATGAATCAGTTAAATGAATGATTCCCTGACTTACTCAGAAAAACAGCCCCTTGTCGCCACCTACTGGCACAACCTTCAGTCACTGAAACATCGCACAACTAATATAGACTGACAGTCTTTCTGGAAAGTGTAAACATAGACAAGTGGAGAGATACAAGCAGGGGAAAAATATATAATATAACATCTAAATGAATATAATATCTATAATATAATAATATCTATAACATAATTTTATAATATATTTTTTAACCAGTCCAGAACAAATCTATAATGTTATGGAGGTTAGAAAGAACCATTGTGATTCTTAGATTGTTAGAATAATAATCTACTTGATGTTTAGAAAATGTTAGCATTATGAGTTATGTGCAGATCAAGTGCTGTCTTTGTATAAATATTTTTAATAAATATTTTTTGATATTTGTTTTTGTGTTGATTCGTAAGGCTGTTCCAAATTAATCTCTTATTATCATTCCTCATAAGCTTCTGGCAGATCTGAAGAAGAGAATGAGAGCATTCATTACAATTCAGGGGGTAACACACAGCATAAAATAATGTCCTGATGTTGCCATGGTGATGCAAGGCTCTGAGATCAAAGGTTTGAGGTATCATTTGGGAAGACTAAATGGTTGATTCAAGGCTGAGATCGGCAAAATACAATATATTAACAAATGTTTTTTAGCTGCCACCATACACTGAATTGAGATATCTCAGGGGATCAAGGTTTATTAAGCACTTAACCAAGAGAGAAAATGAGAGGGAGGATTGATGGGGGTGGAACAGTCTGTGTGTTGTCCTTGAGGTCAGGTCATATCCATGGCACATAATTAGTCAGATCAAATATTGATGAAAGGGACACAGAGAGGACCATTTTAAAAACTGAAATGATCAAGTCCACTGCATAATCATTGGATTAGCATTGAATCTATTTTCATTGACATGTATAAATTAAAGTGATTTTGGTTCCTTTAATCATGTCTTTTCCAGGCACTAATGCCCCTGAATGCACAAAACATATTTATCAACTTATTAAACTGTAATTTTCGGCCACAGCAATAGTGCAAATCAAATAGCCAGGGAAGATCTTCTGTCATCGAGAAACAAGAATCAATAAGACTTTAATTATGATGCATATGTTTTAGAGTTATCACTACAGTACTCTTTATGAATGTAATATGTATATATTAAAAGCAGTTTCATTATATATCACTGTCCCCCTCGCCATAACAGAGGGGAACAGAGTTAAAGAAATTTATTTTTTTCCACTTCCTGTAGCCACCAAAAACAAATTCAAGACCCTTTTCTGAGTGACAACAAGGCTAATGAAACCATTTAAATGCATGTCATCATCCAAGCACACTCTGTGTTAGTCTCTGCAATCTGCTTCATTCACTCGATCAAGTTGCTCTGCACTCTCCCTTTATGAAGGTCACCTGCTCATCTAGATCCAGACACTTGACCTTTCTTGGGCCTAAATAAGGGAACAACGTCAGAGAGAACATTCTGACAAACATTGATTTGTTTATTGTGCTTTATCAAGTAGATTTCCATGTTATATGAACTAGTGTGTCATCCACTGAGACCACTAGTTAAAGTGCTTTATTGGCATTTTTCCAATTTATCACATTTCCTTTGTTACAAAATATTTCATCAGCATAGTTATTTGAGTGAAAAGTTGAGACTGGTCCAAAAAGCATCTTGAGCTTTTTAGTCTGAATAGACTGCACAAAGAGTCTCATGATCACAAATTTGTACTTATTTGATTAGTATAAATATATTTCAAAAATATATTAAATAAATACATTTAATCAGGTTTTTATTCCATTTTTCATTGTATCAGACTTAGCTCACCCAAAAATGAAACACGTAAGACCTTCGTTCATCTTCAGAACACAAATTAAGATATTTTTGCTGAAATCCGAGAGCTTTCTGACCCTGCATAGACAGCAATGTAATTAAAATGTTCCCAAGACATTGTTAAAATCCATATGACATCAATGGTTTAACCGTAATTTTACGAAGCTATGAGAATGCTTTTTGTGTGCAAAGAAAACAACAATAACCACTTTATTCAACAATTCTTATCGACAGTAGCACAGCACATGGATGTGCATTCTTCTGCTCGTAAACAAGGCTCAGCGAATGCAAGTCCTATGTCAGCAGCAGCACGTGCATGCGTCATGCCACTCTCGGTAATGATGTGGAAGAGAAGCATTGTTGAATAAAGTTGTTATTTTTGTTTTCTTTGCGCACAAAAACTAATCTCGTAGTTTTGTAAAATTTTGGTTGAACCACTGATGTCACATGGACCATTTTAACGACATCTGGCAACATTTCAGTTACATTGCTGTCTATGGAGGGCCAGAAAGCTCTTGGATTTCAGCAAAAATATCTTAATTTGCGTTCTGAAGATGAATGAAGGTATTATGGGTTTGGAACAACATGAGGGTGAGTAATTAATGACAGAATTTTCATTTTTGGATGAACTATCCCTTTAAGCTCACTGTAGCTGCCAAAGCTGTTGGAATCTGCTTTGACAGACAGCAAATCTATTTATTATACATAATTAATGTAAAAAAAAGGATGTTAATTTGCAAAGAGTGGTAAAATATAATTTTATCGAATAAGTGAACCTGAACAGTAAACTGATTTTGACAGCCAGCTACACTGTACAAAAAGGGCAGAGCAGGCTCTTCTGTCTGTTGAAAAACAGCATTACAGTGTGATGTAATGTACAGAGCAGATGAGCAGTGATGTGCTGGATGGCTGCAGGGTGTGAATCCGCAAGACTGACAGGTGAGTTGATCTGTGTTAGTGCTTGGGTCATTGATTTGGGGGACAAATAATTCATTTGGGAACAACTTCATTGTGCTGGGCTGTCCAATTGAGTGACTCATATGCTTAGAAGAAACGACCATCAGATCCTCTCACTTCTCTGCTTCTCCTCCCACTCATTCACCCACAAGGACATGGGCATTTTTGCAATTATGACATACATGTGTGGTTTAACTGGTATGCGAGGTTACATTTGAGTGTGTGTGTGTTTGTTTATGTTTATGAATGTTGCTGCATCATTTGTACTCATTATGAATACTATATTTGTGCTTGCTTGTGTATCTTTGTCTTGCCTGGGGAGCGGATACTGAAAGACTCTTATTAGTCATCTCTTTTAATGTCTGATTGGGGCTGACATTTTGGGAACCATAGTGATCAGTACGCCTCACCTGATGAGTCATACACTATCCTCACATACTCCCCATATTCACCATCCACACACTCTCATTGTCATACGAAGACAAGTATACATTATGAAATCCTGCGAAGGTTATTCAGACAATGAATAAGACATGAAAATACACATCAATGAGATCCAAGGATTTTCTTCATCATGTTTATTGCAATGTTCCTTGAATAAATTCTGTCATCTTTTACTCACTCTCATGTTGTTCCAATCCTGCATGACTGACTTTCTTCTGCAAACATAAAAGGAGAAACCAAAAATAGTCTATTCGATTGGTACATTTCACTTCTGAAGCTATACAACTGTGTGAGAGGAACAAAGCAACACTGAATCATACCCTCCGGCATAGTTCTCAAATTTCATTTCGCATTTTGGCTTGTTATGTTCATTTATAAAGCACACAAGAACTAATGACATTTGGTGTCATTGATATGAAACATGTTTTTTGAATATGCTCAGGATTATTGAGATTTGAGAGCTTTTTTAACTAGTTCTTTTGAATTGTGTTGTCCAAGGAGAACTGCTTTGACTTTTTTTTTTTCAGCTGAAGTGAAGTCTGTAAAGATAAGATAATACTTTTCTTTGAAATTAAGACTTAAAAGACTTAAAGTCACATTGTGAGATATACAGTTGCAATCAAGTTATAAAATCGCACTTACAGTCACAATTAAAAGAAATAAAGTTGCATTTGTGAGACATAGTCGCAAGTAAAAGAAATAAATTCATAATTACGAGAAATAACGTCGCAAGTAAAATAAAAAGTTACAAGTGTAAGAAAATTGCAATTAAGAGAAATACAGTCACAACTGGGAGACAGTCACAGTTAAGAGACGTAAAGTCACAACTGTGAGATAATGTTGCAATTTTGAGATGTATAAAGTCGCAGTTAAAAGAAACAAGTCGCAATTGTGATAAAGTTGCAATTGTGAGAAATAAAGTTGCAGTCTTAAAATGTAAAGTCACAATTGTGAGATATAAAGTCGCAATTGTGGGATATCAATTCAAAATTAAAAGAAATAAAGTTGCAGTTGTGAGACATAAAGTCACAAGTAATAGAAATAAAGTCATAATTATGAGAAATAAAGTCCCAAGTAAAATAAAAAGTTGCAAGTGTAAGAAAGTTGCAATTAAGAAGCAGTTAAGAGAAATACAGTCACAACTGTGAGACAGTCACAGTTAAGAGACAAAGTAACAATTGTGAGATAAAGTTGCAATTGTGGGATATATAAAGTCGCAGTTAAAAGAATCAGAATCAGAATGAGCTTTCATTGCCAGGTATGCTTACACATAACAGGAATTTGTTTTTGTGACAGAAGCTTCCACAGTGCAACAGAATGACAGCGACAGAACAAAAAACACAGATAATAAATAGAACAAGTAAATAAGGAATAAAAATATACAAATTGACAATTGTGTGTACAGGTATATAGCAATAGACAGTTGTATGTACAGGTATATTATGTGCAAATTGAAATGTAGACTAAGTATGTGTGTTAGATAAATAAGTGTATAAATAGTGTGTGTTCCACAATTATTGTCAGGTGTTCATGAGATGGATTGCCTGAGGGAAGAAACTGTTCCTGTGCTGGCCGTTCTGGTGCTCAGAGATCTGTAGCATCGACCAGACGGCAACAGTTCAAAGAGGGAGTGTGCTGGATGTGAGGGGTCCAGAGTGATTTTGCCAGCCCTTTTGCTCACTCTGGATGAGTACAGTTCTTGGAGAGTGGGGAGGGTTGTAGCAATGATTCGCTCAGCAGTCCGGACTATCCTCTGTAAGTCTTCAGAGGTCAGATTTGGTAGCTGAGCTGAACCAGACAGTTATTGAAGTGCAGAGGATAGATTCAATGATGGCGGAGTAGAACTGTTTTAGCAGCTCCTGTGGCAGGTTAAACTTCCTCAGCTGGCGAAGGAAGTACAACCTCTGCTGAGCCTTTTTAACAATGGAGTCAATGTGAATGTCTTACTTCAGGTCCTGAGAAATTGTGGTGCCCAGGAACCTGAATGACTCCACTGTCGTTACAGTGCTGTTCATGATGGTGAGTGGGGGGAGAGCAGGGGGGTTTCTCCTGAAGTCCACGATCATCTCCACTGTTTTGAGCGTGTTCAGCTCCAGGTTGTTAAGACTGCACCAGACAGCCAGCTCCTTAACCTCCTGTCTGTAAGCAGACTCGTCACCGTCCTGAATGAGGCCGATAAGCATATGATAAGAAATATGTTGCAATTGTGATAAAGTTGCAATTGCAAGAAATAAAGTTGCAGTTGTAAGATATAAAGTCACAATTGTGAGATATAAATTTGCAATTCAGAGAAATAAAGTTGTAATTGTGGATACAGAATCACAATGAAAAGAAATAGTCAATTGTGATTATTATGCAATTAAGAGAAATACTGTAAAGTTGCAGTTGTAAGATATAAAGTTGCAACTGTGAGATATAAATTTGCAATTAAGAGAAATAAAGTTGCAGTTGTGAGCCATAAAGTCACAATTAAGAGAAATGAAGTTGCAATAAAAATAAAGATGTGAGAAATTCTCACTTGCAAGAAATCACAACCATGATATAAAGTAGCATGAAGTTTCTTATGTGCATTCTGACTGGCTGAATGCTGATGTTATGAAAAAAATAGTTTAATCTCTCACTGTGAAAAACTAAACGATTGTAATATAATTCAGGAAGATTGAAATAAGCACCCAAACTGTCCACCAGTCATTGAAGGTCAGACTGATCAGACAGTGAAAGTGCAAAAAGGACTCCAACACCTCAGATCATAACGGGTGCGGGTGTCTGCAGGGACACCCCGAACACACATACATTACTCTAGTCATGTGTCCATGATGTCACCCCTCTCGAGCGTTATCTTACTAACAGAAAGGGAAAGGTGAGCAAAGGGGCAGTTGGTTGTTTGGTCAGATAAACCTCCTGAAGAGAGTGAAATATTATATGACATTATATTAACATTAATATGACGAGCACAGTGTGAACTCATACAAGCACACTTTAAACATTTGTTCCCCTGCCCATTGTCCCAAGAGAGCTGCGTAGGGGATAAGAGGCACAGATGGCCACTGTCAGGACTGCTGATAAAGTGAAACGTCAAGAAATGTTTCTCATCACACACATAACATTTTCTGATGCTATGGAGTTCACACTGGATTATCAACGCCTGTTTGGACTTATGATGCACATTCAGATCTCCTACTCTGCTGACTGCTTCAGTACTGATAATACCACAGAAATTTAATCTTCTTTAAATAAGTGTACTGTTACAGTACATTGGGCAACAGGGCATATAAATATATAGCTATATCTAGACCTTATTAAAGAAAGAGATAAAGCCTAAAAAGAGCAAATGTTGGGGTAAATTGTGAAAGCATGTCCATATTGCGCCCCCCAGGCTAAAGAAGTAGATCCATATGCACATACACAGATACAGACAAGGAATGTGCTCACACATACTAAACATGCATATATCAACACATCAAACATAATCAACGTACAGCATATTCATAATATTTTTGGTAAAGTCACTCACGTGAAAGACTAGATTCACATCACATCAGATTATAAAAACAGGCCAGAGGGCTACGTGATTCACACTAGACTCAATACTTAGTACTAGGTCAAGACATGAATCATTTACTAGATTAATTCCTTACATTTTCCTTCATTCTTGCTTTTTTAATTTTATTTTACAGATTTCAGTTCGACTCTTAGATTTGTTTTATTCATACATTTAAATATTAAATTCATACAATTATAGGTTTTTTATCAGGATAGATAATTCTTTGAATGCATTGTACTTATCCCTCACAGCCTCGTTTTCAGTCCTGTCAAAAATTAAATATGCCGTTAGTCTATAGACAAATGGAGAAAGAAAATTGATTGGCAGAAGGATAAAGAATTTGGCCAATGTTTTATATTTATTTATTTATTTATATAAATACTATTGAAAAGTTGCTAAATTAATACATATTCTATTGCTTTATTTAACTAACCCTTTATTGTTTAATTTAATAATTAAATAAAAATATTTAAATACATCTATTTATTTGTTATTTGAAAAAACATTTATTTATTTACTTTTTTATTTTTTACTTATTAGAAAATTGATAATTGATTGGTTCATTTTATTTTCAAATGGCACTCCTATAATCTTTCATATTAGTCAGCTGACTGTGTGAGAGAAATGGATGTATATGAACCCCGCAGATGGATGAGTGGAGTCAAGGATTCTTCTATAGATAGAAGTGGTGCCCATTTTGAATGTGGTGAGCCATTTTGAAGCCATCAGCCTAAATAAATGATGGCTTGATGACAGAGGAGTGTGGAGCTGATAAAGATTTCAGCTGAAAATCCACAGTTCTTTTGAAAGTGGGAGAGTGAGAGAGAAGATAATGCATCCACATGCATCTTCATCAGGACAGTTTAATCAACAGTTTCCTCAAGATGTAATTTTATACACGTCTCTCTAAAGCTGATTTGAAAGCGGATATGAACGACTCATCTTGCATTACTTTACTTTGCGCAAACAAACAACTTTAATCGTTACTTCTGTTTATTGCTGCCTCAAATGGATTTTGAATTCCACAGTGGCAAAACACTGCAAAGTCCAGTAATCCAGTGCATCTGACTCATAACAGGAGAGGACTGTAGTGCGTCAGAGCTGAAATTCGGAAGGGAGCTCTGAAGCTCTTTCAATGGTCTCTGATTCACCATGAATATTTGAGAGTGAGAAGTACACTGATTCTTCAGTACTGAAACAAAATTTACCAAAAAAATATCTAGGATGAACCTCTCCAACCTTTTCAGAATTTTTAACACGTGTTTAAGTGTAGTTTTTACAAAATGTGTGTTTTCCCTTGCCTATCGCTCAGTAAAGTTTAAAAAAATTTGTTGGTTGAGTGAACAATTCAATGACTCACTCATAAAGACATTGGCTATGTCTGAAATCACTCAACGAGTAGATACTTCTTTTGAATAATTACTTTATGACATGTACATTCTATATAGGGTGAAAGAGTGCAGTATGAATATAATTCAGACATACATTGATCATGGTGTCACTGTCATGTCCTGTGACCTACCAGCGTTGTCAATTGCAAAATGTTCATATGCTCCACAACTGGAATGTGTACGCTGACACGGCACACTTATAAAAACAGGCTCTCTCTCAGATGCAAGTGGGTTGTTAGTGTAAGTGGTTTGTCTTGTGTGTTCTTGTAGAGGTGTGGGTCTAGCTTTTTGGCCTGACACAGTCCCAGATGTTCTTATGTCTTATTCATGTACCATTTGGTCTTGAATGATGCTTGACTTAAGTGTCTTACAGCAGCCTCAACTTTGCCTGTGTGTGTCTGTGCATGACATCACTTTTTAATCTCACAGGGTAGTTTTTCTACCCAAAATGCACAAACCATGAGTAGTTTGAACAACTTTGTTTGAACATCTTGCATTTGGTGCATCAGGGTCATCAGTTGAAGTGCTTCTTTTCAGAAGCTTTCTTGAACTCCATCCCATCTACCCTCAAGCTCTCCAGTTTCGCCTCGCCATAATTCTACATGTGCTTTAATCCTTGTAAAAGGACACAAAACCAAAAACACTCAAATTACTGAAAATACACACAACAGTCAGGAACATTGGGCTACAGCATGACCTTGAACTGCAGAGAGTGTGTGGTGGATGCTGGGAGTGTAGTGGCTCATAGGTCAGTAAATCTACTGCACTTGTGGCATTTGGAATTGTTTAGTGTTCCTCTTTTTCTCTTTGTTCCTCTCGCCACCCCCCTTTCCATCACTCAGATTGAAACAGAAGTAGTGAAGACCTTTTCCACCCACCCTTAAAGTACACAGTGCTATTCAACGTGGACACCCTAACAGCACAAATGGACAACAGAGATTTATCTAAGCATCACTGGAAGCTTTTCTCTAGCACACACACATGCTTGTTCACAGTGGTGAAAAAAAATGTGTGAATTGCATCATGTCTGATGATCAAAATGGCCTGTGCAAAACACACATAAAAGAGACATAAAAGTGTGTGTCTGAGTGTCAGTGAGGACACATGTCTCATTTGTCAGTTCATTAATATTGATCAAAGCTAATGTACAAGATGTACTCAATGATTTTGCCTTCATTAAGAAGTTTTACACAGAGAGAATTAGGGGTATTTTTCCAAAAATGTTTAAAATGTTATTTACTCACATGAGATGAATCCAGTCAAAACACTCATAAAAGTGGTCCATATGATACACAAGCAATATGTTTTCTAAAGCTAGTAATGGGGAAAATGAAGCTTTTCGAAACTCCGAATCATTTGAACCAACTGCTTCGCAACAAGATACTGTTTTGAAGGGCTTGAATCACCACATGCTAGTCAGAACGTTGCAAATGCAACAAAAACTCAATCACATGTCAATAATTATTCGGTTACAACGGTTAGCGGCTCACTGGAGAGAAAATGAGCAATAAATAACACTGCGAAAGGTTTACACAATTTGTGTAAGAACAATTTGTTTCTTCCACAAATGTATTATTTGAGTCCATTGATTCTTATGATGCATTGCGTCCTTGAAGCTTGAAAGTGCATGGTCTTCACATTTTCTCCTATTGTGTTCAAAGAAAGGAGACTCATACGTGTTTAAAATGACACAGTGGTGAGTAAATGATGACAAAACTGACTCGCGACATATTAATGGCTTTAAGGAGTAATGTACTTTAATTAACAAGTGACACAAGAGTAAAAAACTAAATACGTAATACATTTTTTTTTTGGCTTAGATGTGCAGTTTCATTGCCCTTTGTATGATGTGTCCTCTATGTTTTATTTTTTTGGATGTAACCCAACAAGGCAATATCGCAGCCATCCCATCTGACTAACAACCTCTGGGATCCAGGTCTATATTGCAATAGTCGTCAATTCGTTCTGACCAAGACAGTTTAGTAATTATGCTGGTGTATTTAGAGCGGTGAAAACATGGCAGTGTGTTGCATGAATGATTTCATATTATGTGGCAAGTAATTCATCTTGACTAAGAGTCTCATTTACTTATAATCCACTATTAGGAATGATAAAGCATGCACTCTGATCCTCTATTTGCAGATGGAGATGTTTGACTGAGGGTAAAAAACAGTTTCTATTAAAAACAGGCACAACTATCAATCTGAAGCTTTGGGGAAAGCTCGCAAGCACTCATTTGCCATACCAAATAATGGTTGATTTCCATTTGTTCCAGTCAGGGCACAATTTAATCATATCACATCTATTATTCAAAACATTTTTTGATGTTGGATAACAGCAGCAGTATTAGTGGCATCATACAGATTCATTATTTATGCATGTGCATGCATGTATCTTTATGCGTGTAATAATGGTTTGCAATAGGGTCAGACAACCCCTAAACAGACCACTGGCACTGTCGCCATAGCAACAGCCAGTTCTGCCATCCCCCTGAACTGTTGCCAACAATCTGATGTCTTTCATAAGACACACAAACACGACACGTGTCCTTTAAACTCAACAGGGGAGGTCTAGAATGATGGACAGCACATCCTAACCTCGGTCCAGGCCCTACAAAGTCGGTCACAGGGGGTCTGTGTAGTCATCTATTCAAGCAACACAGGCTTCAGAGGCAAAACATGTACTGAACAGCCAGAGGCCTAATGTCCAGACCCCACCCACTGGGTCTTTATACGGAGTGAATGCCTGAAGAGCTTGAAAAACGGACCTATAACACAAAAACAAGTCTAGTTGACAGCTGTGTTGTGTTTTAAAGGAACATTTTAAGTCTTATTGATAATTTTTCTGTTTGTTACAGTTAAAATGACAACTCTGTCCACATTTACTTGCCCTGATTGCATTGCAAACCCACATGACTTGCTTTAACAAAATATATTTTGAAATAAAAACTTAATTTTTGTCCTTACAATGAAAAAGGGTAAGTAAATGATGACAGAACTATTCCCTATATAGCCAAAGTAAGATAAAACTAGTAAAAATGATCATATTTAGAGATTTACCACTTTTAAAATTAGCACTGTCTGATAATCTTCTAAATTTCCCATCTGTGGCATGTTTAGCTAAAGCATTAAACACAGCTGAGTACACAATTATTTTATAATCTTTCTAAGCTCAACATTCTGCTTATGTATATGAGTACACTACATGGACACCCACTTACGGGTTTGACTATTTCAGCTATGCTGCCACTATGCTCTCAAACTCAATTTTAAGTAGACAAACAATGTTTTAACAATTTTCAGTCTTTGTCAGGTAGATCAGGTAGATCGAAAGGGTCGAAACTTTGTGTGTCTATTATTAAAGTTTATGTAATTCCGGAGATGTCATCTGATACAGAAATGGATACTCGGAGACGAGCAATATTGTCTTTATCTCTGTTATTCAGTCATTGTACAAGTAGATTGTGACGATTGGTGGTACTTTTCCCACCTCTCCTCCACTATTGCAAACGTGCGTCGAAGACTGATACGGAAGAGAAGATATTGTTGAATATAGTTTTCTTTTGTAAAGTTTTTTTGTGCACAAAAAGTATTCTTATCAAAAATTTAATCAAAAATATCTTAATTTGTGTTCCAAAGATGAACGAAGGTCTTACGGGTTTGGAACAACATGAGGGTGAGTAATTAATTACAGAATTTTCATTTTTGAGAGCACTGTAGAAGTGTGTTGTTTTTTCGTTGTATTCTGAAGGCCTTCTTGGTTGATTTGTTTTTTTTTGTTCATGCACCTGCAGTTTTGTGCTCACATATCTTGTTTTGTTTCAGCTATTCCCATTATTATTGACAGGTACATGAAATAAAGCATACAGCCATACAATCCCCTTTGACAAAATGTCAATAGAATGTGGCATACCAAAGAGCTCACTGACGTTCAAAGTATACTGTCCTTGGATGCCAAAGAAATATAGCCTGCACAAAGCCCAGACCTGAACTTTACTGAACACCTCTGGGACAAATTCAAATGTTGACTGGGAGCGAGACCCGACTGCTTGATTTCACTGATGCTCGTGTCTGAAATGGGAGCAAATCCACACATCCATGTTACAACATCTTCCTAGAAGAGTGGAAACTGTTAAGAAAACAAAGGGAGGGCCAGCTATAGTTAGCTATGTAATGTTTGAGTAAAATAATGGAAAAAAAAGAGAGGTAAACAATGTAAATATATATTAAATATATACAGAAAATGCTAATACAGAAATCTTAAAACATCTCTAATTCTGTATATTCGTTTATTTGAACAAACCAGATGGTGCTATAGTTACAACAGTGAAAATAAATAAATATCTTAATTATTTTAGATTTTGCAACTCATTGTCCACAGTGTTTTTTATATTGTCTCCTCCTCTTAGTCTTCGCATCAGTATGAATATTTTTTGTGCGTGTTTTTAAATTGTGCAACAGTTTCCAAGTCATTATTTAGTTAGTAGCGCCCCCTAGTGAAACCATTGCTGTATTAAAATAATCTTCTAGGGCTCAAGCCTTCAGCATTACCGCCATCATCCGGCAAAATATCTCTCTCTCCATTTTTGTATTGATTGTATAATGCATATAAAAACAGTTTTGTCAGGTAATTAGATTACATGATTTGTTATGCACAAATTGTCAGGCCTGCTAGGTTTATCATCCTGTTTTATCAACAGGCAGTGAATTTTTGATTAAAAACCTGCCAATGAAAGTGCTATGAAAACAGATGAAAACTGACTCTGACCTTGGTGTGAACCTTTAGCTTTGTTATAGTGTGAATCCTCCAGTGATCCCTGCAACACAATAGCCTACTGAAAGCCAATGAGGAGAAGCAGCAGGTAAATGATGAGGATGGTATTTTTCACTCACTCACAGGGTGCTGTTATATTTGCGGTCTATGGTTTTCACAGAATGAGAGCCACTTCTCAGTAAGGCGTGATGGACGCACGCTGTGTGGTGTAGGAGGTGAATGTGACTCAATATTGATTCTTTGCTCTTGTTTGGGTTGATGTGATGTCTATGTGTGTGTGTGTGTTTGTATGTGTGTGTACATGCATTCAATTGGTGTGGCTGATCATTCATAATTTTTTTTTGGTGTGACTAAGTACACCACAACTAATTTAGATTGCATTAGAGTCACTCTTTTCACACATCACACATGCTGACTATATATTTTGCTCTAAGTACTAACTTTTTTTTCAAACCAATGGACAGTAATATTCTGTTTATTATAAGCATGCTGCAGTTTTGACCTCTGCCGCTTTAAATGCTCAAGTACTTTAAAACAGAATGGATTCTGATTGACTGTCAATGGTTTTATCATTCATCACTTATCAATTATCAATCATCAAGCACTTCCAACAGTGTCATTCCCCTGTGTCATTACCGTTATAGTTGTGGTGTTAACTGCTATTCTTTTACATTTAAAATAATTTTTAGAAATAAATCTTTATCAATATATTTACCGTCCTTGGTGTGAATAGTAATTTTTTAGCGAGATTTTGAAAGTTGTGATGAAATGGAAGTAGTGACCGATCCTTTCTTTTGTACTGTGACATACATCTGAGTGAAAACGAATATAGAAAAGAAAAAAATGTTGTGTGGTGTTCTGTCCATCAGTTGTTGATTGGATGGAGGCAGATCGCAATGTGAACTTTGGTTGATTGTAAGAAATGGGCAGAGTTTAAGCGGTCTAAATGATTAGAGAAGTCTTGTATACGTCACTAGAGATAAGCCTGCCATTTTACCAGAAGATAAAGTTATGGTTAAAATTCACGAGATCCAAATAAATTACAAATGTAACATGCATGGATGAACAGTTCACAATCAATAAGATGCATTTAGAAAACAAATAGTGTGAATTTCTATTTCATGCCACTCGGGTTACTCTATGGCAGTGGTTCTCAGCCAGATTAGCTTTAAGACCAAGATCTTGCCACGAAGCCTACAAAGCACCAAAAATTGTATCAAACAAAAGTATAATGAATTGTAAGTACAAAATTAAAACATGACTCAATGGAAACTAGTAATGAAACTTTAAAGCCGCAATGAACAATGGTGTCACATCTTGTCAGCATTTCTCTACTTTTAAATCTGTATAGCTTTGAAATCTTGGGCATTTCTGAATATTTTGTTGCAGCTTGATCAAACTGAGCTCCTATTCTGTACTGCTTCGCTTCAGTGACCTCTTACACAGATCCTTCTAATGTTCCAAGACCTAATTCCCATCCGGCCTGAACTTTACGCACTTGAGGATTTAAAGATCCCAAAAACCTACTTTCCTATACCTATTCTCTTTCTCATGGTATCTCAGCTCAGCTCAAAACGGTCTTTTCTGAAGGCACTTTACAAAGCCTATTCACTAGTTTACACCATGGCTGAGCATCCAGGCATACTGCTTAATGTCCAGAGGGCATGAAAATACAGCAGCCTGCCATCGTGTCTCAAACTCTTTGCTCCACTAAACAATAAATCTTCTTCCCAAAGGCCCAGACGTGCAGTTTAGTTCCTGTCAGGCAAAGGATACGATTTGACAGCAGTGTAGTTATTTATATAGTAATTTAGCAGACACTTTCGACTGCAAGTTTACCTGCTACAGAGAATCTCCTCCTGTTGTATCATATTTCAGCCCTATCTCATGAGAAAAGGTGACTATTTTAGAATTTAAATTATGGCGATTTAAATAGATTTTTAGGGGAAAGAAGCATGAAGGTCCACCCCTAAAATGGAGGATTAGTTTTAGGGGTGGACCTTCGTGTTAAATGTTTTCATGATATCTTGTTTTTCTGATACTTTGTTCTTGTTGTTCTGTTCAAAGATGTGAATGAAAATGACAGAATCTTAAAGAGAGACTAAAACCTGAGTAACCTGCCACAGTGTTACACTGCATTAAACACTTCCAAGTGAAATCCACAGGATGCTAAAACAGTACACCATTTCACATTATATGTTAAAGAAGGTGTCTGAAAACAGCATTTCACTGCTAGTGAAAACAAGTTTGTGTGTAAATGGACTTTTGGTATCAGTTTATAATAGATAAAGGATGAAAATACTCTCTAATAATTAGTTATTTTGGCTGCATTTTGAACAGAATATCGCTATAGCTATACTTCAAAGGCACAGTTAGCTTTTTTTTCCTCACATCAGCGGTCACGCGCCCTGTCCGTCTCTGCACATTAATTATTCCCACGGTCTCCAGATAGGCTGTTAATGCGGTTTTTTCGCGGTGCCCGCTGTTTTAATGCGTTTTCCGAGTTTCTAACAAATAATTCACTCTGTCTCGGGCGCGTGATGCACCGCAAATTGAAAGATGCCGCGAAAGAGCTCTTGAGTCAGGTGCACACACCTCCTCCGGCAAAAACTACGCACTCAGCTCTGTCTGCCTCAGACTGAACCGTTTTAGGCTCACGGAAGGAATAGGCGCATAATCTCAACGCGACAGCACGTTCAGCTCCTCGGTATTAACAAGGAAGACACGCGAAGGACTGCCATCCATGAGCTGTCGTGTCCAGTGACCCGCTGGCGATGGGATCTGACCGGCATACTGATCCGCTCCGCCAGCAGCGTCAGCAGCACCGGAGAGCGCGACAGACGCAAGAACGCCTCGCGCGCCACTTTGGTTTTCGTTAGAGTTGCTCTCTTTTTTTTTGCGTTTGTAGTATTTTGATGTTGGTCTCGTCGTCGCGCATGCGTTGCCGTGTAGTTGAATTTTCTGGAGCGCTTCTTCAGACTAAGTTTGGGCTGCTGCTTCTCGGTCGATGATGAGAGGGATGCTGATCGCTCGGGGTCACTGGCGCGCGGGGATCTTGTGTCTCCTTGTGCTCGTGGCTTTGACGGTGGGTCGTAGTCCGCCAGCGCACAGGTAAGACATAACGTGCTTGTGTGTTATCAGTCTGCCTGCATTCTCTGCGGAGCCATGTTAAACCAGCCTAAGATGGTTTGCTGGGCTTAGCTGGTCTCCCAGCCTATTGGCTGGTTTCAGAGAGGTTTGGGCACTTTTCAGACGGTCAGGCTGGAAGCCAGATGAGCATGAGCATGGCTGGGCTGAGGAACTAGCTAGACTAGCTTGGCCAGGCTGGTAGACCAGCTAAGATCAGGTTGGTCAGCCTAGGAGACAGTTTAAACCATCACTGCACTTGCTTCTTCAAGTCCTGGTTTCTTTGAGTCACAGTTTCTCAAGTATCACACTACTCTTCCACAGTGTAAACGAACCAAGCAACATGTCATATGTCAAAGTCACTGTGGATAAACTACTCAAAGGCTATGACATCCGTCTCAGGCCTGACTTTGGAGGTAAAGGCGTTATATTGATTTAAAACACTTTTCCATTCTCACTGATGGATGTGACCATTTTGATGGATCATTGACTGTCATCAGGCCATGTTGGAGAGATTGTGGTGTCTGTTTGCTTTGCAGGTCCTCCGGTTGATGTCGTTATGAGTATCGACATCGCCAGTATCGACATGGTGTCGGAAGTGAACATGGTGAGTCTAAAGGCTGCTCTGATTGTTTAATAGATGGTGGGCTATTAAGGAAGGGGACATCTCTGTCAACACAACCTATTAAGGCAGCAGTGATGGATAAAGTGGGAGAATAGACTAGAGTCTGCTGTTGTAGTCCACTCAGGAAAGAGCTACAGGCTACTGTTTTCTCTCCTGTTCACATACACACAAGCACAGCTGACTTTGAGATTAGAGAGGCATTGTGTTCATTTTGCATTATGATTGTTTTGGCATTGGAACTGAACTGACATAAGCCTTTACTCTGACTCAGCATAGAAGGACAAAATAAGCAGGAGCATGCACACAAGACCCCATATATGCACACCCACAGGTTGGAGTAGGTTGATGCTAAAACACAACAGTGATTTTAATGCCACTCTGAAATAGAAGTAAAGATGATTTTGATGAAGATGATCATGATGGTCAATGGTTCGTAGGTTGTGTAATTAGCTTAAATTTATTGGCCCATGCCCAATGAGTATGCTGTATATAGAGCAGCATTTCTCAACCTTTTTAACTGCTTTGCATTCCCCCCATTGTCCAACACAATATTCAAAGGATCTACCAAGAGCAAAGCTAATTATTGTAGGATCACAAACAAGCAGATCCGATGAAAATCAAGTGTGGGAAAGCTACTATCAACACAGGTGCAAAATGGGTTAAGACATTTTGTAGGGGTGTTAAATAATGGTGCAAATATGAGTAAACTGACTACTGATCTTGCAGCATTCATTTAACCTTGCCGGATTCATTTAAATACTCTCCTCCCATAAATTTTGTATCTGAAAGAAAACCTTGTACAAATGCATATGCAATAAGGCTAGCCTTTTCATTGCTAATGTTTCATTACATGTCTTTAGATTTTAACAGCAAAAGAGGGTTTGCGCAGGCACAATCTGTTAGTAAATCTGGCCCTAGGAGTGTTGATAAAAATAATTAACCACAATTATTTTTTCATAAGACTCTATAAGAGCAAAGATTCTACTTTGGTGTGCTCTTCAATTAAAAAAAAAAATATTGAGGGGAAAAAGGAATATTCTTTCAATGTACATATTGATTTCTTTGTGAATGAATTTTTAAAATAATGTGATTAATTAATCCTGTGACCTCTTTGGGAGTTCTGAAGGCCTCCAATGGGCCCCAGTCCCCTGTTTGAGAACAAACTGCTACAGAGGACATGTGAGCACCCTTTTGTCTCCCGGACGATCGCCCTGAACTGGAGATTAATGCAGATAATTTTCTTTTCAAAATGATAAGATAGTAGTAAGAATAAAATGTGTTCTGTTGTAGCCACTCTGAAGGCTGATGCACTCTGGGGGTTTTCTAGGATACTTCAGGTCTAAGGTTGAGGTTGGCACTTTTGTTGTGACAAGGTGTCACTTTGGCCACACTGGAAAAAGCTTTTTTTGTGAATTATGGATAGTGGGCCTGAACAAAAGCCATTTCTGTGGTGGTTTGTCATACATTAATTATTTTAGCAAGTGGGAGGCCTTTCAGGGATGACACATGATGGCGGGAGTTAGTGAGGCGCAGCAGAAAGATACTTAGCGTTGCAGCAGCTGCTTCAGGACTCACTGTGTCTAGAAATTCTGTTTCTATAGAAATATACATTTAAATAAAACCTAAAATGGTTAGATTAAATGTACAGTATATAGAAATACCACCTGGAGCAGTTTATGTCAGTTGTGGCAAAGTCAGGGTACAAGAAACCGTCCCAAAGGTAATTGTGGAGTTTGAAATGAATGATGAGTTATGAATTATTATGTAGAGTTGATTACATTCACTGTTGAAAGGGCGGAAGGAATCAAAGATCTGGTGTATCTTAAAGTGTTCTTATGCTCTGTTTTGAAGTTCTTTATCTCATCAGTTTCTCATGATTGCTTTTCATACCGGTCAATGGTGAATTTCACAAGAATTAATTTAGATGTGTTTGAATGTGATGTGAACAAAAGTCAAGTTTGGTGTGGAAGTTGCTGTCAGTTTTGTGGAGTATCTGCAGAGACTAGCATTAAAAAGGTGTAGCTTTCAACAATTTGATGTGATTTTAGGGAGGTAGGCTGAAAAAAAATGTGATTCAAAATAAGATTCAGCATCTTAATGGTTATTTTATTTAAAATCGCTGGATCAACATAAATACACCTACAAAACAATTTTAAAGGTTCAATCAGGTAGAAATAGAAATTTCAGGTTAACACTTTTCCAGTGTACCATATTAATTTTTCATTTACCATGTCTCTTACTGATTATTGGTTGAAATTACATATATTTGCAGATATTTGATAATTAATTAGGCCTACCTAATTTTAAAATCTAGATTACCTTTAATATTATGCCCACTTAAACTGTAGAAACACTACTAGTTCAGTAATACTATTTTTTTCTGAATATTATAATTTGATGCCTGAATTCACGTACCATTTAAAAAACTCTTATTTGTTTTTAATTGTAAGCGAATAAGCATATAAATTTAATAACAGTGATTTATTAGTTATCATCCATTAAATGAAAATAATTATCAGTTTATTGCTATCGGCCAGAATTTTAATATCAGTGCATCCCTAGTGCTTTTAGAAAATCAGATATTGAACACTCTTTGCCTCGCTGCAAACTCTCATCCCATTTTCTCCTGTTTGTTTGCTTGAAATGAAGACACACATACACTTCGACATGATTTTCATAACACTTCATGATTGAAGCGTCAGATATCGACAGATGTGTTTTCTTTTTCTTTGCTTTTTATAGCACAGAAAATCACAGGTTCAGAGAGCACTGCAATCCTTATCACAAGAACAGAAAGGTGATTTGGCGGAGAAGTGAGAAAAAGCAGAATTTAAATAGCCAATTTAGAAACTGCGTTAAACTAAAAGATAATCTACTGCAGCTCCCATAAGAATATTGCAGAAGGTCAGCTGTTCTCAGTGCTGTCACAGCTTCATAGCCAGCTCTTGTACGCTCCTGCATTGATTGTTAATGTACACTGCTGGTTACCTCAGTTGCCCTCGCTCACCACGTCGTGACTGCAGTGTGAGGATACATGTTAAGTTTGCAGTAAAAGATGCTCGATGTGAGAAGTGGACTCTTGGCTGCAGCGTGATGCTGGTGTTTTTGTTAACAGCTGGTGCGGACTTCAGCAAAATAGACTTCACTTTTACTTTCTCTGCTCACATTATAGGACTTATTGTAAATTATTAATCAGTGCATTATATTCAAAGAAAAAATTTATAGAGTATTTATAACAACAAATATAATAGGTTCATCTTTCCTTTTCTGATGTCACTTAGACCATGCAAGCTAATGCTCAGCTAACAAAAATATGTTCTAAGAACATTTTGCTAACATTCCCATTAAGTTATGAAAATGTTATTTCTGAATGTTTTAAAAAATGTTTTTTTTTTTTTTTTTTCGTGGTTACTTAAATGTTAGAGAAAACATCAGGATTAGTTCACTTCCAGAATAACATTTTTCTGATAATTTACTCACCCCCATGTCATCCAAGATGTTCATGTCTTTCTGTCTTCAGTTGTTTTTGAGGAAAACATTTCAGTATTTTTCTCCATATAGTGGACTTCAATGGTGGCTAATGGGTTAAAGGTCCAAAATGCAGTTTCAGTGCAGCTTCAAAGGGCTCTACACGATCGCAGCCGTGGAATAAGGATATTATCTAGCGAAATGATTGGTCATTTTCTAAAAAGAATAAAAATGTATATACTTTTTAACCACAAATGCTGGTCTTGCTCTAGCTCTGCAATGCGCATCTGCAACTTCACGCATTACGTAATCACGTTGGAAAGGTCACACACAGTTAGTTCTTCATCTGTGTACTTTGGTTCAAAAAGGTAGAGTAGAGTGAAAAACTCAATCTCATTTTCTCTTCCATCTTCAAAATTGTCAGACATTTTACCTTTTTTTTGTTAAGGACGTTTGACTGACTTTGCATGTTTGCTTTGTTAACACTGGGTCGGTACTTCTGTCACGCATGACCTTTCCAACATGACTACGTAATGTGTGAAGTCGAGCAAGACAAGCATTTGTGGTTAAAAAGTATGTAAATTTGTATATTTTAAAGAAAATGACAAGATTGTTTCACTTGATAAGACCGTTATTCCTCGGCTGGTATCGTGTAGAGCCCTTTGAAGCTGCGACTGAAGAAAGAAAGACATGAACATCTTGGATGATATGGGGGTGAGTAAATTATCAGGAAATTTTTATTCAGGAAGTGAACTAATCCTTTAAGGGAATGTGAAATTTTGCTGACATTATGAGAAATGTAATGTTTCATTTATATGTTCCGTGAACATTGTATGAATAACGTTTTGTTCCAACGTTTCGACATTATCATGACATTCTTAAAGACCAGGGAACTAACTTTCCATCAACATTAGTGGAAGAACATTTGAGACCCTTGCCAGAACATTAGCCAATGTTCTAAGAACATTCTTTGTTAGCTGGGTGGATAATATTAATCAATATACAAATGACTTGTTAAGCAATATTCATAACCAAATAACCTGATAATTGATTTACGTGCATTTGGTCTAGCTTCATTCTAGTTAGGGCTGTGTGTGTCTACCATATTGCATTTACATTCAGGTTTTTGAATAGATTCATATCAATTCCTACACCGTAAAAAAAAAAAGGCTTTTCAATTAATAAAAAAGCAGTTGCCTAAATAAACAAAGTCTGAATTCACATTGACTTTAATTCTGCAGCAACCTGCACCAAACCAAAGCAGATTGTTCTGCAGTGATTTCCTTTCCAGCTGTCCTTGTCCTCAGTCTCATAGTTTATTTTTTCTTTCTTTTTCTTTTATTCGCTACTTTTAATCCTGTTGTGTTCCACTCAAGTGAGTATCTCTCTCAGCCTCTACTCTTCTGTTCCTCTGTGATGTCTTCAGTGTGATGGGCACAGTGAAATGAGTTCATTTTAGACCGCACTGTCAGATAGGGCTGTGATACAGTAAAGTATGGCCTCCATTGTGTGTACATGTGTCTGATGGTGCGTTTCCTTTAGCATTTGCATTTGTATTTTTGTTTGTGTGTGTATCTGTCAGGGTGCTCTGTGAAGAAGTTGAGGTGCTGGAGTGATGATTTTAAGCGGTTGTCAGGGGCAACAGCTGCTTCTAATAATAGAAGCTGAAGGAGGCATTTGTCCTAAGTGAACCTGAGGCACACCCAACCTCTCTCTCTTTCTGTCTTCTGTTTTCTGCCGCACTCACATAAATACACTCAAATGTTGTCATATTCACGGGGCTGCACCCTTTCCGTCTGAAGAGCAGTTATGTGTTTTATTTATAAATAAAGGTTGATATTATTAGAAATATAATTTCCTTGATCTTTTGATGTAAAATTATTCAGAACAGTGAAAAATATTGTAACTTACTCTACTCAAAACTTCTAAAAAAGAACATTTGTAATATCACAGCCTGCAATTATTTATGTGAGAATTGTTTATGAACTGATTACATAGAAATATAGAATAATAACAGTAATCATAGTAATACATTTATTATACATAATTTTATTTTCAACACACAACCGTTCAAAAGTTTGAGGTTGATAAGATTTTTTTAAAGAAATGATACTTTTATTTAGCAAGGATGCATGAAATCGATTGAAAGGGACAGTAAAGACTTTTACGTAAAATATTTCTGATTTAAATAAATGATGTTCTTTTAAACTTTCTATTTATCTAAGAAGACTGAAAAAATATTCCACAAAATAAATATTAAGCAGCACAACTGTTTTCAACACTGATAATAAGAAATGTTTCTTGAGCAGCAAATCAGCATATTAGAATGATTTCTGAAGGATCATGTGACACTGAAAACTGGAGTAATGACTGATGAAAATTCAGCTTTGCATCACAGGAATAAATTACTGTCAGACCTGTGTCCTGTCTTGTCTTGTGGTTTTCTGTCTCATGCTCCTCTTGACTTAGTTTTCCCTCATGTATGCCCATATTTGGTTTTGTTCCTGATCCTGTCTTTATTGGTTCATTAATTCTGTCCCACCTGTGTTTGTTTAATTCCCTCGTTTAGTTGAGTATTTATAGTGTGTTCTGCCCCTTGTTTCCTGTCCGGTATTAACGTCGATGTCGTGTTCCTGTGTGTCTCTGCCTGTTCTGTGTTCCCTGGATTTTGAGTTTGGATTATTAAAGGACTGTTTATGTTAAGTTTATCTTCATCTCCTCGATTCCCTTGTGTGTGTGTGTGTGTGTGTGTGTGTGTGTGCTTATCGTGACAATTACATTTACGTCATTATTAAAATAGAAACATTTTAAATTGTAATAATATTGAAAGGTATTACTGTTTGTTCTGTATTTGTGATCAAATAATGGTAGTGTATGTCATAAGTATTATTCAGTGAGGTGAAAAGAAAAAAAGTATGATAGATACTATTATTCCTAACATCAAATGTGGGCAAATCTGCATGTATCATCTGTCCTTCCTGAAGGATCCCAAAGTTCTTGTCACTTGTTATATTTAACAAGATCTCAGTCATCTTAGTAGCTTTTACAAATTTCAGTTTAAGGTTTATGGATTCATGCAGTACATAGTCTCAGAATAAAAATGTTTTCAGGACGTTTTTTTTTCCCCCCCAAAGGCATGTTATGAAGTGATTGCATAGGCAGTTTTAAATCTGCAAACTGTGCTGGATGATGTGCGTGTGCTCTGTGAGAAGAATCTTAACTGAGACTTTGCAGTACAGATGAGTGTGGAGGAGCAGTAGTGCTGGGACAGGACCTACCTGCACCCCTTTAGGGCAACTGAAACATCTGAAGTGCTTTTAGTACATCACACATATGGAGAATACTAATTAATCAAATTTATTTTCATTTTTAATCATCACTGCTGTTCCTTTTATGTGTTTAATGAAAGATGTTGCATATTCCCTGGGTTAATATTGATAGGATCAAATTTTACTGCATTGCAGCAAACAGCGCCTTGTGCTAAACTGTTACTACACTAAAACACAAGAACATATATCTAGATCTATACTGCACTATTCAAATGCTTATAAAAAAAGGAAAATGAGAGAAATTAAATTGCTTGAAAAACATTTATTCAGTTGGGTATAATGTATTCTCAATATTTTATTTGTAATCACAGCAGGACAGATAGTCTCTTTAATTTGTTGTGTTATATTTTTACACAGTTTGTATCTTAAACTGGGGAAATAAATTGCACAGCATTCAGCACCGATTTCATGCTTTTCAGTTGAACCTAGAACAGCGGGAGATGCAACTGTCCTGTTTTGATCACAGCAATAATGTTAACATGGACTGGAACAAAGAAAATTTAAAAGTAAAAAGTAAACTTTTCACAATTGGTTCTGAATCTCAACTGTATGATTATTAGATGTGATATGGCCACAACAGTAAATGCTGCTTCTCACAAACTCAGTCTCTGCATGCGTTGGGAGTTTAACGTTCATTTGGGAACTTTGTTTACATCTGCATAATTTTCAAAATTTCTATTTTCAACATTTCTATTTTAAATATTATAAGTTGGGGGGTTGAACGTTAGAAAGTGAAGAGTTTAAGACAAACATATGTATTATAACTTGCAGAGTAGAATAAAATAGTTATAATTATCAAATATTTGTTGGTTACTTTGCATGTCACATGAACATAAACCATCATCGGATGTCAAATGTGAATATGCAAATTTGATGTCAAATTAATAAAATCTTAACTTAAAATCTAATTTTTGAGTAAGTATTTTGCGTCTCACAAAAAATTTGAGGAACCTCTGGTCTACAGTAATTAGTTCTCATTTAATACAGTCAGAAGTTGTTGTAATCCCCTCACCTATATCAGTGTTGGTTTTTTAAAGATGCATAAAGTTGATTCTGGACTGCATTAGCTCCGTAAATTAAAACGTGTCTTAAAACAGACACAGACAGATGCTGTGATTGTTTTATAGGGGTTTGTAAGTGTCTGTGAGAGACAGGGA
Source organism: Onychostoma macrolepis (assembly GCF_012432095.1). Classification (NCBI taxonomy): domain Eukaryota; kingdom Metazoa; phylum Chordata; class Actinopteri; order Cypriniformes; family Cyprinidae; genus Onychostoma; species Onychostoma macrolepis. The sequence continues at coordinate 11,996,543 of NC_081167.1, read as the reverse complement.
GAATCCACTCTGTCTGTTTAACCTTCACTCTCATTTATCATGTTGGTTTAATGGGATCTCAACTTAATTTGTTTCACCACTTATTCAGCTGAGAAACGTGGTGACTGGGAGATGGAGTTTAAGCAGAAGCTCTGTGCAAATGTGGCTGCGGTTTTCAGCATAACCTTTGACTTTACAGTTAGTCCCAGCACATTTGGGATCTTAAGAGACTCTTTCCTTTTCACAGCAAACCTAAATGAAGTGCACTGTCATGTAAGTGGCAATTACTGAGAGCAGAGCAGTGTCTGAAATATGGATGTACTGTTGGAACGGGATCTAATTTAGTTTCATTTAAGTTGGTGATTTCACAGACTTGATTAACTTGACCTCAAAGCAATGATGAATGAAATCCAGCTTTATGTTATTGTGGAGCATGAAGCACCAGGGCCACGCAGTTGTAATAATTGTGTTGTTTTGTCTGCAAAGGAGAGCTTGTCATCTTGGATGATGCTTTGTGTTTTTACACATCTGGAGGCAGTGGCTGTGTGACCTTCAGCTGAGAAAAACTGGGTTAGCGAGGTCTTGGCTGAAGGGAAGGGAAGCTTAGCCTCGAGGTGGTTGACATCCACTTAGATATGTCAGAAAAGGATGCAGATGTCCTCCCTGAGATTACAAATGCAGATGAAACGGGGAACGAGATGCACAGCAGTGATAAATTTTAGTTTGTGACGTAATTACTTTGTTTGCATGCACGTTTTAACTCTTAAAACCACTGGAAACCCACACAATTTTCATTTAGCATTTTTATTCTTGTATGCACTGTACATACTTTTGCGCATTTTTGACTCTAAATTAACACTTAAAGTCATAAAAATGAATTTTATTGCATTAGATTCACAACACATTAAATCAAGTGAACTGCAAACAAAACAAGCAACTCAAGCTTTTCTCAGAACAATGAATGATTTTGCAAGTTATTTGAATTTTTATATGCTGTATTTGAGTAATTTTGAAGCTGTGATGTACAGAATAGCTGGTAATTAGCATTCGTCTCATGGTTTGCTTTATGTAACACAAACATGTTGTTTGGTTTCATGTATAAATAAGTGATAGAAATGGATAATTTTTATATTGAATTCATTTCATTTTGAATTCAGACGTAGATGGGTTTGTTTTTTCACAATATCAGTCTTTTGTTTTGTTTATGCTATTTCCTTGTTATGTGTCCGACTTGAATGCATGACTTCTTGTAATAATGGATGCCAGACTTGGAGGTCCGAGTTTTCCATGTATACTTAAAGGCAGTGATGCACATGACAACCAGAAAGACATTTTGAACTGTAAATTTAACATTTTATCATTTGAAACCAAATATGTTTTATTTGAAATATGTGCTTATGCTGTCTTTCTTTGCAGTAAATGCCACTTGTTTTTATATATTGTATCTAATGCAGTGACAATCTGGCATTAATGTGTACTTTGGAATTGATGAAATGAACAGTTTTTTGTGTTTTTCAGGACTATACCATCACCATGTATTTCCAGCAGTCTTGGCGTGATAAGCGCCTGTCCTACACAGGGATTCCTCTCAATCTTACTTTGGATAACCGAGTAGCTGATCAACTCTGGGTGCCTGATACTTACTTTATAAATGACAAGAAATCTTTTGTCCATGGGGTCACAGTGAAGAATCGCATGATTCGTCTGCATCCTGATGGGACTGTGCTCTATGGGCTCAGGTCAGTAAGTTTGTGTTTGTGCATCTTTTTTAATATATTTTTTGTGTCACTTCTTCTTTGTCTCATGCATTAGATTAATGTTTGGTTCTTTTGTGTGTGTGCATCTTTACATTAATCTCTGTCTGCATGTGTATGCTGTATTTTTAGCTGACCCTATTCCCTTGGCTGTCCTGATGGTGCTTTTTTCGATTTTAAAGCCCAGTGAGAGATGTGTATCCTGTCTCAGTCAGGGAATATAGGTTCTGTTTACCAAAGAAAGATGAGTGTGTCTTTGTCCTGGTTGAACCAGGCTATTCTGTCAACGTCCTATTCATCTCAATGGCAGTTTGCTTGGCTGGTGTAGAAGCCTTCTGGAAGAACACAATTTGAAATTTGACATCTATGCTCATGGAACCACAAATGTTAGTTTTTTTGTTTTTTTTTGTCTAAAGGCTGGCATAAACTACATGAATTTTGCCCCGATTTTCCTCCAGTTTACAGTTTGGATAAGTCGACGTTAGATGCCAAAGTCAGAGCCAGTCTGCAGATAAGAGTTGACAGAATTCATATAAAATCGTGTAGTGTATGATGGTCACAGACTCCGATTTTTCAGCTTCAGACTTTGATTCCATCCAGTCAGAAGATTCCAAACATGTTTGATATTTTCTGATGATTTTAGAACACATATTTTTTTCATTTGTCATGCATCTCCTAGCAACAGGGCACACATTTTTGTTGTGATTGGAACAACTTTAAAGTCTGGTAGTGTGATATCCTCAGTTGTTTAGTGTATGATGGCTAGTTTTTCCTCTGTGACTATTACAAAGTCAGTAGGTGTATGATGCCCAGTGTTTTAAATTCTGTTCTGATTTTAAAAGTTGCGGAGTGTATTCCAGCCTTAAGATAGATGTCAGCAATAAGCAGAGCAAAGTCTGAATCTGGACCCTGGATTGGACTACCTGGTCTCATGGCATTTACGTACCTGGGTGCACTTTTAAGCGTCACATGAAATACGTACCAATAAGTACATATCACTGCAGTTTCCAAAATAAGTGAACACTTTCACACAAATTTACAGAGTTGCAATTAATAAAGCTTAATTTTCGCACAATTACTTGAAGAATATCATGCTATGACTTCAAAACAATATTAATATGCTGGGAGATTTGAAAACTAATGCTTTTGAACGTTAGCATCGCACACATCCAGCTTCATATCTATGGGTTTTCATAGATGACAAGTTTGTTCGGTAGCTCACTGAGACGGACTTAGAAGACGAGAAGCACCGGTTCGAATCCAGTGTAACTATGATTCGAGAAAGCAGTTAAAATCTGCATAAAAGGAAGTTCAAATGGCACAGTTGCATCAGCTAATACGTTTTTATATCAGTTTTGCATTTGTTAACACTATCGGGTAGGTTTAGGGCTGGATTTGGTGTAGGGCATATTTTCAACACGATAGAGCATTAACCTTTAGCGACAGTCCCCGGATATTTGAATTCTGAACCGCCGCAATACGTATCTGAAGCAACGTAATAAAAAAACAGCAATACGTACCAATATCTACGTAATAAAAACGTGTCAGGGTTCACATATTGAACCTGTGTTTTAGCGCCACTCAGTGGACATTTCTATTTGAAACTGCGGTGAAACGTGCAGCAAGGTATGTAAAACGGTGTCGCACAAAAAGTGCGCAGAGGTACGTATTTTTATGAGACCAGGTTGGGATTGGACCCAGGGAGCAAATCATTTCTCATAAATAGTTATAAATAAATTTGTAAGAGAACAGAAAATGTAAATCATGAGTAAATTATATGTACTATTGTTCAAAAGTTTGGGTGTATTAATGTTTTTGAAAAAGTCAGACAATATAGTAAAAACAATATTACAGTAATATTGTTAAATATTATTATTTACTGTTTTCTTTATTTATATTTTAAAATGTAATTTATTTCTGTGATGGCAAAGCTAAATTTTCAGCAGTCATTACTCCAGTCTTCAGTGTCACATGATCCTTCAGAAATCATTCTAATATGCTGATTTGAGGCTTAAGAAATATTGTTATCAATGTTGAAAACAGTTGTGCTGTTCAATATTTTTGTGGAAACCATGATAATTTTTTTCAAGATGAATAAAAAGATAAAACAGAAAAAATAGAAATCTTTTGTAACTTCATAATTCTTTACTTAATCTTTTTAATCATTTTAATGTTTAATCAGTTTAATTGCTGAATAAAAGTAATAACTTCTGTGTAAAAAATCTGATATATAAGAAAATCATATATATAAAAAAAACATTTTTTAAGAAAAATAAATACGCTTTGATATCTTATGCAACTTTGCTTCTCAAGCTTCTATTACTGCGACTTAAAAAGAAAATAATTCAAAAAGTGTATCAGTTCTGGTATGTTAAAAAACTCTCTAGAAGAGAACTAACTTTCCCTTTCAGTCAGTCACGTTCGACGTTACATCATAGTGACTGACATAAATGGGATCTCGCCCGAGAGCCCAATCACCTTCGAGTGTTAACAAAACAAGCCAATGACAGTTGGCGTGCGTGCTTTGCCACGTGCACCCCGCCCCGCAGCGCGGGTATAAAAGGAGAGCGCGTGCAGACGCACATCAGCTTTTCGCTTCAGAGCCGAGCCTTCTGCGAATCTCCGAGAGTGTCTGCAAGACAGCTTGTGTGTTTCTGGATGTGGTCGTTTCCTGGCTTCATCTGACGGTCACGATCGCTGTGTCTCGTGCTTGGGCTCGTGCTAGCGCTCCCCAGACCATCTCGCTGGCTCACGAGAACCATCAGACTCGGCTATGCGATTCAATTCCCTCCCAAGTTCAGGGGTATTCGGTTAACCTCTGTGCTGAACAATGATGCTCCTGTCATGCGTGCAGAGATCGCGGTCCTGCTGTCGAAGGACGCGATACAGCCGGTCCCTCCAGCCGAGTTGAGGTCAGGGTTTTACAGCTCTTACTTCATCGTACCCAAGAAAGGCGGTGGGTTATGACCAATCTTGGACCTGCCCGTCCTGAACCGGGCCCTTCACAAGCTCCCGTTCAGGATGTTGACACAGAAACGCATCTTTCAATGCATCCGTCCTTGCATTGACTGCTCTCACATCAGCCCGCCCTTCTGGGAGAATGGCGACCCCACTCCGAGACTTGGAGACACTTTGGGGACACCCAGGTAGACCTGTTTGCCTCCCCGGACACGTCCCACTGCCAGCTGTATTACTCCCTGTCCGAGGGGACCCTCGGCACAGACGCGCTGGCACACTGCTGGCCTCGGGGCCTACGCAAATATGCGTTTCCCCCAGTGAGCCTTCTCGCACAGACCCTGTGCAAGGTCAGAGAGGACGAGGAGCAAGTCCTTTTGGTGGCACCATACTGGCCCAATCGGACTTGGTTCCCAGAACTGATGCTCCTTGCGACAGCCCCTCCTTGGCAAATTTCTCTGAGGAGGGATCTCCTTTCTCAGAGAGGGGGCACCCTCTGGCACCCGCGTCCAGACTTGTGGAATCTCCATGTGTGGTCCCTGGATGGGACGCGGAGGTTCTAGGTGGGCTACCTCCAGCGGTAGTAAACACCATCACTTCAACTAGAGCCCCGTCTACAAGACACGCTTACAGGCTGAAGTGGAACCTGTTCGTTGATCGGTGTACTTCCCACTGGGAAGCCCCCCGTAGATGCCTGATTGTGGTCGTGCTGTCTTTCCTGCAAGATGGGTTGGAGCGAAGGCTGTCTCCTTCCACCCTCAAAGTGTATGCTGCTGCTATTGCCGCACATCACGATGCAGTAGATGGCAAGTCCATGGGGAAGCACAATTTGGTCATCAGGTTCCTCAGAGGGGCCAGGAAGGTAAATCCTCCGCGCCCTCATCTGGTACCCTCTTGGGATCTCCCCTACGCAGAGCTTCAGGATCTCAGAACAGCTCTTTGTCTGCTTCGGAGGACAGCAGAAGGGAAAGGTTGTCTCCAAACAAAGACTTGCCCACTGGATAGTGGAGGCTGTAGTCCTAGCTTACCAGGCCCAACGCTCACTGTGTCCCCTCGGAGTAACAGCACACTCTATGAGAGGTGGGCATTTGGGCATTGGCGCGGGGCGCCTCGATAGCAGACATCTGTAGAGCTGCCGACTGGGCAACCCCTAACATGTTTGCGAGATTCGTGTAGAAATCTCCGTGTAGAGCCTGTGTCTTCCTGTGTACTCGCCTCAGGTGGCCAGTAACACCGGACCCGCTCGGTGTCGATCACGCTTGCTTCTGAGTTCAGTTCCCCTTGGCGAATACTGTTGAAGTTCCTCCCACACCCTTGGCAGTCAGGCGTGGATAAGCACCAGACGCCAGGTCCAGCACTCGTGTGTTTGCCCAAGTTCAGCCCTTGTGCTGGGCTAGGTGCCCGTGTGTAGTGATTCCCCTTCGGGTGATCCCACATGTGTATTCTTCCATGGTACGGCTCCCCTCACAGTGAGCCTGTGTCTTTCCCTGCCAGAGACCTTCTGCCGTCTCTGCTGTGTATTGATCTCACCCCAGGCTGGCTGAGTCTACCTCAGAGACTTCCATATGTAGTACTGCCCTTGGCCAGTCAATATGTGTAATCTGCACATGGTACCTCCTTTACGCAGGATGTGGGTTCTGTAGCGTTCCCCTACTTAGGTACGCTTTCCCAGTGTTATCCATACCTACTGTACGGAACAGCAGTGGCTCTCATCTCTGCCTAAGCCCTGTCCTATCTTCCGTCCCAACTGGTGTGGGGGGACTTGCCGGCTTCCGCAGGGCATCGGAGGGGGTCAGCAATAGTGGCCTTTTCATAAGGATCCCATTTACGTCAGTCACTATGACTTAACGTCTAATGTGACTGACTGAAAGGGAACGTCTCGGTTACATATGCAACCCTCGTTCCCTGAAGGAGGGAATGGAGACGTTACGTCCCGTCTCCACAGTTGAGGTACCACCACTGTATGGCTGGGGCACACAGTCTCGGATCCTCAGCGAAAAACTGATGTCCGTCTGCACGCAAAGCACACATGCCAACTGTCATTGGCTTGTTTTGTTAACACTCAAAGGTGATTGGGCTCTCAGGTGAGATCCCATTTATGTCAGTCACTATGACGTAACGTCTCCGTTCCCTCCTTCAGGGAACGAGGGTTACATACGTAACCGAGACGTTCAGTAGTCACTATTAAAAATGCCAAAACATAAAATATTGATTAATTCAAGTCAAGATTCATGTCTTTCTGCAGAGGGAAACTGCTTTCCCTACATAGTGCAGGGTTATATATGCAGGTTTTGTCTGGCCGATATTCCCTCTCTCTCCATCTTGCTCAATACTGTATAATTTATATCTAATGTACTATGCCTGAGGGGTATGGACATGTGCTGCTCTATAGCATTGTGCACCTATGAGTGTGTCTATAAATATATGTGATAACTGAGTAGATAACCATCTCTCTGCCCCTCAGAAAAACAATGCAGTATAATAAGGTAAAAATAAAGTGTGTTTTTAGGGGTGGAAAGGAAACGTGTATTTATCATTTAACAAACGTGTATTTGTTAGGAAAATGTGCTTTATACCAAAACTCATCCAGGACTGCAGATTGAAGAAGCAGTTCCATCATAAGTTGTCTAAAAGTGCAGCAGTCACGCACTGAAAGGCCACCGCGTGTGTGTTTCCGTGTTAATTAAAGCTCAGCGTAATTAAGATCCAGCCAGAGGCATTTCAAAGAGGGGCTGCAGACATGACTGAGACGGCGTTAAGGCAATTACACAGGAGAGGAATAAAAAGGGATGAAACATGAGAGTGGTATAAAGAACGCAGTGTTTCTGCAGTGATGTTTATCCAGCAGCTTGTGAGAGAACATTTCAATGACGTGTGAGAAAACGATAAGCAAATATTAGTGCGTATTATCGGCCAAGTACTTCCATCTATTTCTCTTAACGCTAGTTGATTGGAAGATGATTACATTTGTTATTTTGTTATATGAAGAAGTACACGTGCTTGTCAAATCAATATTAGTTTAGCATGAATTAAAGTTCTGCAAAGCTTTCCTGAGCAGCCAATGCTTTGAATATAAATCTCATTACAGGTGGAAGCAGGTGGCTGTAACACCATCTGCTCTGAAATGTACAGCTTAAATGTTTCACTTGCCTCCTCTGACATCTGGACAGTGTTCACACTTTCTAAAATAATGGAAGTTTGTTTGATCAGTTGGACTCACACTTACTGTAACTGTAGATCCATTAAGCAACTGCATGATTATAATAGTATTGTGTTGTGTTGTTTTTCACCTCATATCTGTAGGATAACTACCACAGCTGCTTGTATGATGGATTTGCGCAGATACCCGCTGGATGAGCAGAACTGCACGCTGGAGATTGAAAGTTGTAAGTGCTGTTTGTGGTTTAACCTTTAACAACCATGAATCAGTTGGCTTAATCACAGTTTATAATATATGTGACCCTGGACCACAAAACCAGTCATAAGGGTCAATTTTTTGAAATTGAGATTTATGCATCATCTGAAAGCTGAATAAATAAGCTTTCTATTGATGTATGGTTTGTTAGGACAATATTTGGCTGAGATACAACTATTTGAAAATCCGGAATCTGAGGGTGTAAAAAAATCTAAATATTGAGAAAATCGCCTTTAAAGTTGTCAAAATTAAGTCCTTAGCAATGCATATTACTAATCAAAAATTAAGTTTTGATATATTTATGGTAGGACATTTACAAAATATCTTCATGGAACATGATTTTTGGCATAATAAAAAAAATCGATAATTTTGACCCATTCAATGTATTGTTAGCTATTGCTACAAATATACCCGTGCTACTTATGACTGGTTTTGTGGTCCAGGGTCACATATGTCAGTAATAACTGTGGAAAAACCCTATATGAAGATTATTCAAATTCATTATAGTTTTGTACCTGATGAAAACATAGAATAGACAAAAAGTGGCTTTTGAATCAGTATTTTGTTTAGTTCCATAGTTCCAAGGAACATTCACAAACAAAGTCGTGAAGTTGTGTGGTTGGAACTACAGCTCTGTGACCTGTGATTAGAAGCATAGTTTCTAGTTAGTACGATGTGGATGTAGATCATGCTCTTGAGCAAAATAAGCAAGCTAACATGCTGTACAATCTATTTCTTTCATATACGCAAATTTCATTTTAAATTTTTAGTTTTGAAAGCTTTGAGAATGAAAGCTTTGTTTTTGAAGAGTGTGCATGGGAAAATATGTTCTACTAACCCGAGGGAACCCTCTGTATGACATAAGAGGAAACTGCGATTGAATCAAACATCTGAAAATAAAGCAAAACAACAGAGAACAAAAATAGCAATTTAGTCTTCCAATGCCATGCTCATTATTTACAGCAATAATCTGACACTAATTAGATCTCAGTTTGCAGAAGTTATTACTCCACCATTATTGACAACAGTTTTATATTGTTGAACCAATGTGGTTCGAACAACTGATGCGTGACCAGAGCTGGGTAGATTACTTACAAATTGTAGTCTGTTACTGATTACAGATTACTTTATGAAAACTTCAGTCAGTAACGTAATCTAGGTTACTTTAGGTAATGTATTCTGACTACTTTTTAGATTACTTTTAGATAGCTTTTTTATTAAAATTGTTTTAAACTTAAAATTAAACATACTATATTGATATAAAAAAGTAAAGAGAAAGAATTCCTTGAAATATTTTTTTCTTTCTGTCTGTCTTTGTGAATATACACAGTAGAAAGGAACATTTTTAGAAAGGGAAATTTCAAAGAAGAAAAAAAGAAGAATTAGGGAGAATCAATAAATTATGAACAATTTACAGCCATTGTGTGAATATGTAATCATGTAATCCATAAAAAAGTAACTAATCTGATTAAGAGAATTTTAAAATGTATTATAATCTAATTACAATTACTTAAATTTTGTAATCTGATTATGTAATCCAGATTACACGTAATACAGTCTGTGAAACAGTCGTGACTAGTTAATTTTTCCAGAGATGCATATACTATGGTGGTTAAGAAGGGAATTACGCCCGTTGTATGGGAAATGCACCCCAGGGCAGACTCTGGCGCCATTCACACAGGACATGTTGTTGTATTCTGTCTGTGTTTTTTTTTTTTTTTTTTTTTTTTAATTATGTACATGCAGCTTTTGCATCACATCTTTTTCAGCGTCTTATGTATTTTAAGACACACACGTCCTGGACTCTGTTACTTGCTGTTCTTAACAATATGAGCATGTCCTGTGTGAATGGCATCACCTCTGAAGAGGTTAATATAGTAATATAGTAAATATAGTAATTCAAGCTTGTATTGCTCCTTAGGTAGGAAAATTGTCTCTTACGTTTTTCACATTATTCTTTTTAATTAACTGCACTAAAAATACTGTATATATAGAATTAATGCAGAAAAATGTTTTTATACAACACACAACTAATACATCCTAGATCCTACCAACAAGATAGTCCAGTTCTCACTGAAAGTATTACATAAAGATGCTGAAATTTCTTTATTGCATGCAATTGCAAGCAACAGTTGCATGACAATGCAGCAAAAATACTGGTGCAATCAGTTGTGTAATCATAATGCATTTATGCATCATCTCATTTATCATGAAAAACACCTGCAGAGAATCTGGCTGTGCTGACTAATCTCTCTGTTTCATCTTTCTAAGTCTCTGCGACTGTCTTACTCTGTCACTCTTTCTTTTTGCTCTTTTTCATCTCCTCTACTCCATCTCTTTTGCACTTTGTCTCTCTCGGTGTGACAGACAGTGTTTGTAATTGGGCGTCTGCTCTGTTGGGCAGACAGCTGTAGCCCTGTGAGGCTGCTGTCATGTCAGAGCTCTGAGATGCTTATCACAGCATGAAATAAAAACCACAACATCACAGCAGACATAAAGCATGTCACTTTCACACGGTAGACATAAACCATGCCACCTTCACCACATACACATCATTCAAGATCAGACTTACTGTAATGTAGGCAAAAATACTTTCCACAAGTAGGGTGTTCTTAAAGAGATAGTTCACCCAAAAAGGAAAATTCTGTCATTTACTCACCCTCATGTTATTTAAAAAAAAATAACTTACTTTCTTCTGAGGAACATAAAATATTTATTAAGAATGAATCTATTTTCAGTGACTTCGCTATACAAAACATTTCTAAAAATATATTCTAGTGATTTTAATAATTGATGACAGTATTATCCTTTTTGGGAGAAATAACCCTTAAAAAAAATCTGGGGCTGTATGTATAAAGCCACTCAGAGTAAAATTTTAGTCCTAAGTGTGTCAAAATTCTAAGAATTACATCATTTTACTGTTATTCCTAAGAATTAGAAGAATAAGAGTGATTCATAAAGGTTCCTAAGAGTTAAGAGTAGATCTCAGCTCCTAAATTATTTAAGAGAGCTGAAGAGGTCTCCTAACCTAGTTAGGAGTAACAAGATGGCAGCAAAGAGGAGGAGACAAACACTTTCCAGCAAAGATATGACATATTGGAGTTATATGATGATATTGTTACACGGATGTGTGGTTGTGGCATAGATTGAGTCGATAAGAGAGAATGATGAGAGAACAAATGGCTTCAACTCACTTTTCCATTTTATTAAACTTAATTACCGACACAAAAGAGGGAGAACTCAGGACTTATAAAGGGGAGCGAACAAAAGAACAAAACAACATAATCAAATTCAGGTGGAGACAATCAAACGATAATTAACTAATGAGGGCAGGAACTAAACCAAATAAGGAAAACGGGGATCACAGACAGGCAGACATGTAACAGATATGGAGTTGATAAAATGATACAAACTTGATTGTCAAGATCAAACATTTTTTTTTTTTTTTTTTAACTGAAAAAGTAAGAAATTTAATAACCTCTTCCACACAACAAGTCAATGCTCTAACTGCAGAAATGAATGTAGTAATTACATTTCTTTTGGCTGGAAAATTGGAAAAATGCTTGAAAGCACCGGTGATAACACTGTAAGCAGGGTCTTGCATATTGTAAGACTAACGCCACCAAACACAACGGTGGTCAAAAGTGATGTGTGGATTTTTTATTTATTATTATTTTTTAATGACCCCACATTTCATTTAAACCATCAAAATACAAAGGACAAAAAAACACTGACCAGTGTTGCCAACTGCTTTCAGTTGAAAGTAACTAAAACTGGTCACTTAACGTTGCTAGATGACCTCATAAAGATGAGTTCACTGATCTATATTTATATTTATATAAAATATTAACTTGCCTTTATGATGTCATGGGAGAGACTTGGAATGTAGATAAGGTTTGTCCAAAAAATTGATTTTGTTGCTAGGCTTTTGAAAAAAAGTCTCTAAAGGGCTGAGGAAGTCATTAATGCAAAATGTGGAACAGCTAAATATTATGGTTTTGTTAGTTGACTTAATATTTAAATAAAGTATTTTTACTACAAGTGATTTGAATATCAATTTAGTTTATGCAATAATACAACACTGTTATTTTGGTACAGTTAACAGGCTAACAATCATTTTGGGACAGTCATGGGACACCCTATTTGTATAAAACAGCGACAATTAATCAAACATCACAAATTTGACATGCAGTTTTAGATTCAAACATTAAAGAGGAGAGGACTTCAAATGACGGAAAAATTCAGAGAGCATTGCAGAGCGGGATGAGTAGACTTCATGAAGATTATCGCTGTGCTTCAGTCACTCAGGACTCTAGGCTGATGTTTTTTTTTTTTTTGATTGAACTTAATGAAGAACAGGGAGAATTGACTATCACAAGACTTCATCCTCTAATTAAGCTTTAATGTTCTGCAGTACTGTGCTCTCTTGGAGATAAGCGCAGAGAGTCTACAGGGACAATCTTGTCAGTTAGACCTGGACCAGACCTCTCACAGAAGTGTTCTCACTGCAATCACATTCTGATTTACACTACTGACAACACAGTCTGTGGGAATGTGAGAGAGGCAGCTTTTCCCATGCTGTTTTGTGACTATAGGTGTATTTATGAATGTTTCTGTCCCTCTTTTGTCTCTCAGATGGCTACACCACAGATGACATTGAGTTCTACTGGCAGGGAGGAAGTTCAGTGACGGGGGTGGACAACATTGAGCTGCCGCAATTCTCTATTATTGATTATAAAACACTGTCTACGAAAGCGGTGTTTGCCACAGGTACAGTGCACTCCCTCCATGTTCATGAGATGAATAGACTTTTTTTGGAGATGAGTCAGCCCTCCTCTGTCCTTCAGAACCACTGATTACCTTCGGTTCATGTCAGTTTAAAAATCAATCTTTCAAATGAAGTTGTTTTTTATTTGTAAGCACAGAAAAATGATATGTGTGTAGTTGTAAAGACATGATGCAGTTTGCTGATACATAAAGTCCGGTCCAATATGCAGCTTGTTCTTGCCAAGACCCACCCAGTTAGACAGGAATCTGACATGTTAAACGGCCAACCACAATGTATACTGTGTATACCCTCAGTAAGATTTTTTTTAACAAAATTAATTCTTTTATTCAGCAAGGATACATTAAAATTCATCAAAAGTGACAGAAAATACAATGTTATAAATGTTTCCTGTTTTAAATCAATGCTGTTTTTTTTTTTTAACTTTCTATTCATTAAAGAATCCTGAAAAAAAGATATTCTTGTTTCTATAAAAAATATTAAGCATCAAATCAGCATATCTTAATAATTTCTGAAGGATCATGTGACTTTGAAGACTGGAGTATCGGCTGCTAAAAATAGTAATGATATTTCACAATATTACTGTATTTTACATCAAATAAATGCCTTGTTGAGTGTAAGAGATACATTAAAATATCTTACTGACTCTTTGAATGCTTGTATTTTAAGGTTTCTCATCTGTGTGTTTCGTGTACTATACTGACAGTACTTTCATTTCTCACTTTCAGGGTCATATCCTCGTCTGTCTCTCAGTTTTAAACTGAAGAGAAACATTGGATATTTCATCCTGCAGACCTACATGCCCTCAACATTGATCACCATCCTGTCTTGGGTCTCTTTCTGGATCAACTATGATGCTTCCGCTGCAAGAGTTGCACTAGGTGTGTGTTTGTGTGTGGACACTTTCATCGCACTTTCTCTTCACCTCAGTTTTTCCAATACTTCTTACTGTAAATTTACTTTTGATGTCAACCAGTTTCTAAATAAGCTTTTTCAAACATTGTAATACTGACTCTCTTTAGGAATCACCACCGTTCTGACTATGACCACAATCAACACTCATCTTAGGGAGACTTTACCTAAGATCCCTTATGTGAAGGCCATAGACATCTATCTGATGGGCTGCTTTGTCTTTGTGTTCCTGGCCTTGCTCGAGTATGCCTTCGTCAACTACATATTCTTCGGCCGTGGTCCACACTTACAGAAGAAAGTGGCAGAAAAAGCTGCAAAAAGCAACAATGAGAAGAGTCGCTTGGAGAGTAACAAAGTTCAGGTGGGTCTAGGGATGCACCGATCCGATACTGGCGTTTTCTGCCGGATTGGGTATCGGTCAGACGAGACCGATCCAAATCCGATATTCTGCGTATACTATTCTGTTATTTTTAAGCCCCACGAAAAAAAAAAAAACATTAAGCACCATAAAGTTCTTGTGCACTATATTCCAAGTGTTCTAAAGCTGTTCCATAGTTCAGTGTTAGGTACAGATGAATATTTAAGTCAAGTTCACATAAACTCTTCTCTCCGCTGCGGCTATCTGTCATTCTCCATTCAGCATTCAAACTGTGTGTCGTGTTTGGTTACGACAGTCAAAGCAATGAAACTCTTTCCAAGAGTGCACAGTAACTGAAGTTTAAAACTGTTAAAAGAAAAGGCTCAATATACCATCACACAGATATAATATACTATGCATCAGTATCTCCTCTCTTTGTGCTTTGAACCCTTCTATGCAGAGTGCTGTGTTATACATTAGCACTTTGTGCCACTCTGTATTGAACCTTTCGTATTATAATACTTTTGCGCAATGAAAGAAGATTAATAGCCTTTCTCGTTCTATCCTATCAGAAGTTGCTGCCTCCATTACTGTGCTATACATTTAAAAGAAATTATAAATAAATATATTTACTTGTTTTTAATGAATGCATTTTACACCAATACAAAGGGCAATGTAACTATTTACCAGATTTATTCCTACACTTATTCAGTTATATTTGTTCCCCGTTAAATAGTGTTATTACGCTAAATGTTTAGATTTTATAAAATTATTGTGATTTTTCTAGAATAACTTTTTCTGCTGAATTATCCACTAACCTAGTTTATAATAGTATTTTTGTCATAGATTTTGATTATATATTTTTCATTTGTTATTTTTCTTTAAAATGAAGTTGTCTATATTTAGTAGATTGTGTTTAACACACAAAACACTGATGTATAGAAATTCTATGTTGATTAAATAAACAGTATCGGCAGAGACTCAGAATTTTTGGTATCGGATCAGATCAATTAGTTTCTGGAAAAATGATATCGGTGGGTCTTTGACCCTTTGACCTGTTCTACATGTACTTCAAAGTGCACCAATTAATTTTTTCATTACACTGTAAAAAATGATTTTTCAAAGTTTTTGTTAGTTTTATCTCTTACCTCCAAGCTTACCTCTTTTCATTGCTTATATACTCTTTTTTTTTTTTTCCATTAAAGGTTGATGTCCATGGAAACATTCCCCTGACAAACCTTGACCTGCGCCTTAGCGGGGCAGAGATGTTAGGTGCTCTTGGGGACCCGAGGAACACCATGTTCTCTTATGATAGTGCCAGCATCCAATACCGTAAGCCCCTTACAGGTCGGGACCTCTACGGCCGGCCCACTGCCCCTGTCGAGAGGCCAATGGCACGAAAAAAGAGTCGTCTAAGGAGGCGAGCCGCTCAGCTAAAGGTGAAGATTCCAAACCTGACAGACGTAAACGCCATCGACAAGTGGTCACGTGTCATCTTTCCCATCACCTACACCTTCTTCAACTTAGTATACTGGTTGTATTATGTCCACTAGGGAGCAGCACTGACTCGACCCAGCCATTCACACATCAGGTCAGGCTCTTACCCTCCTTGTGGTTTTGACTGTCAGTCAGACAGGAGGAGGAGGTGCATTCTGTAGCTAGCACTTCTCTGTAAATTATTAAACTATAAAGAATATATCATATAAATCTATATTATAATTTTTAAATAAGACAAAATAACTTAAAATATCTACCCAACCTTTAAAGCTGTTTATTGTAGATTATGTCACAAATATTAGTTTAAAAATGTCTCAGATTTTTGCACTTTGCTTCTGTAGGATCAGTTTCACTGACTGCAGAAAGTACAGCTTCACAATGGGGAGAAAAAGGCTTTTCTGACCTGCAGCTGTAGACAGGCTTAAATCTTTAAAACAGCATTTGGAAGTTGTTTTCATCGTCCATCTTGCATATATTAGAGGACTGAAGGTCTTAAAGGGATGTTCTTGGTTTGTTACAAGCTCTATTGACAACATTTGTGGTATAAATTTCAATACAACAGAAAATAATTTTAACTAATCCCTCAGGTTTTATAATTGCAATTGGGAAAAGAAATACAAATGACTTTTGTCTGGTACTTTTATACCCAGTAGATTTTTATTAAAATTGTATCCCTTTGTTTTACAACAATGCAAGCATTTGGGTATTTTGTTTTATTTTATTTTTTAGAAAACCAATAGTTATTTAGTATAGTGAAATTGTTTCTGTTTGAGGTCAATATGACCCTGGCAAAAGATTAGGAAAAGTCTAATTCTGCTTGGTATTTGCTGTATTAGTATTTAAATGTGGCTACAGTAAGACACTTTACATAATAATACCACATAACATAAGTTATTCATATTGGCATGCCATGCTTGGAAATATGGACAATATGCTCATGGATACCTGAAATTGATGTGAAAGTTGTACACTGCAAGACTAAATGTGCAGTCTCGTATACTTTTATAGTTACTGAAGATAAGTTCATTTACCTCCAATAGTAATCCCTTAAAAAGTAATTTTATAGTCAATTGTTGGAGCTTAACTTGAACGAAAACCTGGAACATTCCTATAAAATCAAGACCTTCTGCCCCAGTTTAGACACATCACATACTGTAGATTAAACCTGTTTGTCTTAGTAAGATTTTAGCTACTCTGCTACCAAGAAATGGGCAAAAGAGCTCATCATCTGGGTTACACTATTTATAGGGCTTGGTTAAGACTACACTTAAAAAAAATATTATCTGTCTATATGTAACACACTTGTTCTCTATTATCAAATGTAGTCAGCCTGCCAGGAACGGATGTCCTTACATCAGCATGACGACACATGATGACAAGCAGGATATGAGTTTAAAGTCCTCACAGTATGTAAATTTGTACATTAAAACATATCAGGTATTGAAAGATGATGTCATCATGTTTTTCTCTACTCTTTCTTATAAACCAACAAATCCTGCATATTTCATTCATAGCAGCAGTTGAATTTTATACTGTAAAACCCAATATATAAAATCCAAATCCATTAGCAAGAGATTAAAAGACAAAACGGTTTCAGGAAAGTGATATATTAGTTTCTGTTGTTCAGTATTTGACTCAGAATCCTAACATTATTGCAATCTAACTGTAGCTATGATTTTATATATATGCATTGTTTTAGGGATGTAGTTATAACTATTTATATAGGAAGTGACTTCACAGTATTTACCTTACACATTTGCATTTAGCTTTAAACTGTGCTATTCACTGTGAGTTATATATTATCCAAGCTCACCAAAATGGCTAATAGGACTTAATAACAAATTAGATTTTTCTTCTTTATGGCTAAACTTGTGCCTTTTAAGAAAAAAACAAACAAACATGTATTTTACAGGGTTTAACATACAACAACAGAGTAGAAATATTCTGAATGGATTTCCACTTTTCTATAGAACAAATATAACTTAAGGGTGCCACACATAATCAAAATTAAAGGTACTTTCAAGGGCTTTTCCAATGCCCTGCATTAATATTCAGTATAATATTAGAAATAAATCAAATGCGTTTGGCATGTAAATAAATTGCTTGCATTGCAGCACTCTTTTTGTTTCAGTGACAATCTGACTGGGACATGAGCTGCTCAGTTTGTTGTCCAGGAGTGAATTAACTTTATGAAATTCTCCATTAATTCTAATCAAATACTGGCAATGTAAAAAACAAAGCATATTCACACGCTCCAGCCAGAATCAGCATGAATACACAAACACGTGCACATAAAAGTGAAGTTATATTTAACTTTTGATAGGCCATCTATCATTCATACATGGTGTTTTGGCTTGAGATGCCTACAACAGCAAATGCCAAAAAAAGAAGAAAAAAAAAGAAAAGAAAAAGTATTTTTAAAAACAGTATCCTATTATCTGTGTATGATTTCTGTAATTTCACTCATGCTATTGGCCAGTGCACTTTCGAGCAGATGTGGAGTGTGTCGAAGGAGAATTTACGGTCACTGAATAAGACAGGGTGTTTGTATTTGAGTTTATGTATTTAAGCCTAGGACTGCAACCACAGTTGTTCTTAAGGATACTTTATTTTAAATCATAGACATTTAAATAAAATATCTCACCAAACATAATGTGAAGAGCTGATTTTTGTACTCGATTGCTTTGTTGTTGCATTACCACATGGCATTGGTGTTTTGTGAGCTGGGAAGTCTAATAATCAATGATGGACACTGAATTAACTGGGAAATAAATAAAAAAAGGGTTAATTGTTCTCATAAACCAATCACCCTTGGCTCTTCAGGGAATGGACCTATTAAGATGATCTGACAGTAATGAAGACAAAATTCCATTCATACAACACACTTGATTTAATCCACTTCAACATGTGCACAGCAAACCTATTAATCAGGATTACAAGTGAATCGTGTCACATGATCTTGTGGAAAAAGTCTGGGGGTTTCTGCCTATTAGTCATTATGTTGACTTGCATTGGCAAAAAAGGAACAACTCACCACTCAAATGTTGACATTTAATGTTTTTAGTTACTTTATTTAGAAAGGCAACCTTTTGGGGTGTGAAATCAAAATGCATTTGCATTTCATGGAGAAATCATGGAGATTTCTGTGGCAGGCATTTGGCTTTTCATGGTACAAAATACTCAGCCTCAAAATACCCTGCCACCATTACTTAGGCAACTTCAATTCAACTGTGGTCCATACTGATGGAGCTTGAACAATAATATTCAGTCTTTCATGAACACCTCATGTAGAGACACCGACAGGTTCCCGGTTCTGTCCGTAAGGTTTCTGTTTGCCCACATGCAGGCATTGTCTCATAATACAGACCTTAGAAATCCTCTCTATGGAAGTATGATGGCACAGAACCATCTTTGGTTGGTATCTTCATTTCAACTGCAAAACAACCTAGAATAGAACACAAAATGCCAGGAGAGTTAAGTGTAAGGTGCCACTATTGTATATTTACAGGCCATTACCTTTCAACATTTCACCTGATTAAACACCCAACTCCAGTCCTTTAATTAACATCTTGTGAAGCAAAAAGCTATGTGTTTGTAATAAAGAAATCCATCATTAAAGTGCTTTAATTTCAAGCTGTTGGCTTCTAGCCAAAATACCAGTCTATATCCATAATCCATAATAATGCTTCCTCCAGTGAAAAAGTCCATCCCCTATCCCGTTTTCACATCAAAATCTACCAATATATTTGCTTAGAACTATTTTCGCCTATAAACAGTGCTTGATCTGCGCATATTAGTCTCCGGATTCAAATTTTTTAACTGAAGAAAACATTGATATGGATGGAGGACACTATCAAAAGCAATGGTTTGAAGATGAAAAATGGTTTAATGATGAGTTAGCTGCTTACAAACACACAGATTGTCACAGACGGAAGACTAGATATTATTTATGAATTATTGTGATGTTTTGTCAGCTGTTTGAACTCTCATTCTAACGGCACCCATTCACTGCAGAGGATCTACTGGTGAGCAAAAGATGTAATGCTAAATTTCTCCGAATCTGTTTTGATTAACAAACAAACTCATCTACACCTTGGATGGCCTGAGGGTGAGTAAATATTAATTTATGGGTGAACTCTTCCTTGAAGCTTTACCTTATTAGCAGCCTCTAGTGCACTGATGAGAGTTTGCAGCTCCTCTTTGTTCATTTCTATATTCACCGACCTCTGAATTCCATTCTCCTTCAGGTCCAGACTGAGATTTAGCAGAGGAGTATTTAAAGCTGACAGCTTGTCGCTGGACAATGCCAGCTAGAGTTGAGACGGAATGAAAGAGAAGAGGAAGTAGGAAAATAACCAACAAATGGAAAAATCAATAGATGATCTTGTCACAATGATTAATGTGCGTATATATGTGTTTGGTGCACCTTTAACTGCCAGTTGAAGTCCTGAAGCTGTGTGCTTGAGATACCATTGGTTCTGTCCACCAAAGCATGTCTGATCTCATCAAACCTGGAGCGCACACACTGGAGAACAGCCTCAGCATGTGCCGTGTCCAAATCACTCAGCAGCTCCTGGATCTTCAGACGTGTGTGCAAAATAGTCAGTCAGTCATGTTTAGTCAACCACTAAATCTGCTTGAACACTGACATGATTCATGTTTATATGTCTGGTCAGATTCATCTACTTGCCTCTTGATCTGAACAGCCCCTTCCTACAGCAAAGCGGATAAAAGAGGAGAGAGTGTTCATTAACTCCACCCATTCTGTCAGACTCCACCGTTCACCGTAATCTGTTCGCCTCGGACCACTTCGGCTGCACACCCCATCCACGACCCTGTGTATGAGCTGACAATACAAAAAGGAGCTGAAGTATGTGAGGTGTAGGCCAAGTATGGTAATCCATACTTGGAATTTGTCCTCTGCGTTCATCCCATCCAAGTGCTCACACACAGTAGTGAGTAGTGAACACACACCCGGAGCAGTGGGCAAACTTTTGCTGTGGCACGCAGGAGCAATTTGGAGCTCGGTGCCTCGCTCAAGGGCACCTCAGTTGTGGGTAATGAGAGTGAAAAAAAGCACTGATCATTCACCTACTTTGGTTAGAGAGTCGGACTTGTAACCTGAAAGTCATGGGTTTGAGTCTCAGTAAAGGCAGGAAACGTAGGTCCAGGGAGTGAATGAACAGCACTCCCTTCCACACTCGATACCATCAATTCCCACACTCAGCTTGACACCACACTCATTAAGGACAAAATTATGGTTGTGTGTTGTTCACTACTCACGGTGTGCACTTGGATGGGTGAAATGCAGAGCTCAGATTTTGAGTATGGGTTACCATACTTCGCTACACCTAGCCACTTTCACTGTTACGCAGTATAAAATTACAATGATTTTTTGCCAATTTTTGATGTGTTGTCAAAGAATGTAATAAGTCATATACTACTAACTGTATTGTAGGTTTGGTAATGTATAATATGGCTAAAAATTTTGTTGAAACTCACAAATATTGAATTGCAAATGCTAAATTGCATTATATATATATATATAATTTTAATTTCGTTTGGGCTGCTTGATATTGCATGCATTAGGGCCGACACATATTTCAAAACTTTATATTATTTCATGCAGCCTAGTACCCAAGATCGTAATACATTAACTTGGGTATGCTTTTAACATTTCAATAATCTCTTATAGATTTACTGCAATTTTAAACCACAGATATCTATTTTTGTGTGTGTAAAAGTTTGACTTCAAGTTGGTTTTTAAGGTAAATAATCCACAAGTCCGAAATGAACTATAGATCTAAATAACAGTATCTGGTTTAAATTTACATTTGTTTCCACCAATTAGACGGTTTAAATTAAACAACAATCTCATGAGTAAAACGCAACATTATTACGAGCAGCATGGCATGTGCTACTGACGTGAGAACAGAACGACTGCATCCAGTTGTGCATATGTATTATTTGCTAAATAGTATTATGTGTAGGAAACTGCTGTTACTTACTTTAGGACATTCTTCAGATGGTAGTTTTTCGAGAAATTTTATCATAATGCTGTCAGTCGTCTTCCTCAGCGTCAAAGAAGTCAGCTGATCGAATGTCACGTGATCGAATGTCATCTTCTGTGGCGTCTTCAGGATGTTGAGCTGCACACTGGTGGGATCAGAGATATAAGATACATATCTATGTTTGGGATTTATTAATGAAACGTTTTACATATTAATTACATTTACGTGTTATAGTCTTAACTATTTAAATGTTTTCACATTTACACAACTTAAAAAAACCCGGATGTAGTCGTTCATACAATTTCAAAATAAAAGTTTAAAATTATAAATTAACAGTAAACATTTGAAACTATAACCAGATTTAAAATAAATGTATTTTTACACAATTTAACTAAAATTTTCAAAAGACAGATTTTTTGCAAACTTTTCCCACATCATAAAACAAAAAGACTAAATTTAGTCTTAGTTACAAGATGTACTATTCAGAAATTATATATTTTACTTAAAATCCTTTGGAAATGCTGTTAGTTAATTACGGTTACATACATTTTACGTACAAATAAAAAGGATTCCGTTTTATTTCGATTGACCAAGCATGATAATACGTGTTGCGCAAAGAGAAAATAGTAGCGCCTGCGGGTGATGATGATGATGATGATCAGAGCACAGGATCCTCGCGCGCGAGACGAGCTCATGCACTGGAAAAGTTCTCCGATGTAGGTTACTGTAAGCCATATAACGGTTAAATATAATAACTGAAAAGTTGATGCGTGATTTGTCCAGGAGCTTACTCTGAAATGTGGCCAAGTCCATGACTCGACGGTAAGTTTAATGCTTTGTTATCTTAAATATGCTTTGGCCGCTGCCTTGTTTCCCATCCAGACGCCTCACAGTCTTTATTGGGTCCTTTAAGTGCATGCACATACTGGGCCATAAAGCCGACATAAACGTTTTATGATTTTACACTCTTTTTTTAACCTGCATTCACTCGAGGTCACATGCACATTTATTGTACACGCATCATATGTGTCTGTGAATGTTTTTCCCGGATGTGTAAAAACAGGACTTTTCTATGATATACCATGATATATTTTCATCACGATCTTTTCTCGTCTTATGAGTAGCACGTGATTCACTGCTGTACAAATGTTAAATAGTATTATTATTATTGTAAGACAAACACGTCCACATTAACAACGAAACAAATAATTATTGTGAAAAAAAAAATAAAAAATTTGCTTGTATGACATTTAATAATACAGGTATTGTACACTGTATAATTAATTAATTAATTAATCAATAGCGAACAAAGCATTATTTATTTAATTTATTTATTTATTTTTGCCAAAACTGATTTATCAGTGTGAATAAATTAAATCTAATGTGCATATTTTGCTGTTTCACGAATTGTTTTAATTCATATAATGTAATAATATTGTTTTTCTATTAAAATCTGCTCATTTTGATGAAAAACTGATAATAGACTGTTAAATACCAGGTTTAGTTGTGACAACTTACCCCACATGCGTGTAACATGTTCTCGTTTCATGAGTAATGAATGTGTAATTTGTGACTTGTCCTTTCATAGGCCTGTGAGAGCTTCTAATAGTGTTTTGCCAATTTAATGTGAAACCATATAAAGCCTGCAGTGTTATATTTTAACACACAAATTTATAAGGCCCCAAATAATCAGCATGATGAAATTTTGCTGGGGGGAAAAAAAACCTGTTTTACTCAACTTACTACATGCTTTCTGCCATATGAATGACAGTTCATACTGTTTTAGTATGTGAAAGGTTGTGGTTCAACTGTCTTTTTTACAGTGGAATCTTTAATTACTTTAGGTTTCAACTTAGGTTTACTTGATTATACAGTCGTATTTAGAAACATCATGTTAAAATGTATGTGTCAAATATCATACAAGCTTTTAAGAAACATTTGTACATCTCGCAGTCATTATTGTATTGCATTGCACTATATGTTTCCCCCACAATTAAAAAACAACTGCAGAAACTGCACAAATCTAAGCATATTATCTCACTGAAGACATATTATTTGAACATATAGAGCGACAATTGATATTTATGTACATTTTTGTAAGTACTCTGCTATACTATTACAAAGATCTCATTGTTTTACATTACAAGAATTCAGAATTTTATCGTACTTGTAAGCCATGTAAATAACAGGAAAAGGGATTTTTCTGACTTTTACTTAATATGCCAAACTTTACAGGGTTGAAGAATTGATTGTATTAATTATAATTTAGATTTTGCAGCAGGTAGCAGAAGAGTTGGCATAGAACGATGTGGTTAGTCACCATTGAATGCTGGGTAGAGGATAGAATATACTAGTTCTTGGTTAGTTAAGCTGGATAAAGTCTTCATCTAATGATTTTTTTTACATTTATTGTTTTGTTGTTTTTATTTTGTTTAGAAAACCAGTTAAATAAAATATATCCATGTCACCTGTTATCTGCTTAATGTTTTTATTAGTGTTGTCAAATGATTAATCGTGATTAATCGCATCCAGAATAAACTTTTTTTTTTACATAATATATGTATGTGTACTGTGTATGTTTATTATGTATATATAATTACACACACATGCATGTATATATTTCAGAAAAATGTCATTTTATATATTAAATATATTTATTTATAATATAAATGATATGAATATAAATATAGACATGTAAACACATGTAAATATTTTCAAAATATATACTGTATGTGTGTGTATTTATATATACATAATAAATATACACAGTACACACATATTATTCAAACAAAAACTTTTATTTTGGATGCGATTAATCGCGATTAATTGTTTGACAGCATTAGTTTTTATGTAGTCTTTTTTTTTTCTTTTTTTTTTAGGGAGACATTTTTCTCCTTCCTCATTTCGGGTCATGTCACTCTTGCAGTATGTCTGCCACAGAGCGAAACCTCTTGTATTTTGGCCTGTGTGAAATATAAGATGGTTTATTTAAAACTAGTCAAACACTTCTTCCTCTTCCCTTGTTATAGGGAAGTATGAGGTTAACTTGAAAATGGTATTAGCTGCAGGTACAACTTCTGCGTTTTGCTTTGCTTTGTCACAAGTTAAGCCTGTTGAACAGGATACAAAAAAAGAAGAAATGGCAGGTTGCAAGTCATTTACTGTATGGATTTATGTTAATTTGTACATGTGTTTACGTGTTCAGGAGGAGGGCTGTTTATAGCGTACACGGGTACTTCACCATTTTGTCTCCTCTGGCTCCGTGATCTCTTCGTCCTCATGGAGCGACTCTACTGGGTTCGTCACAGATGTCTGCAGCTGATATCCACAGACAGAAGGAGGGGCTGGTACTCTCCTTCTTCAACACTTCCTGCTAAGAGTAGTCTGGACGCTCAGGACCCTCTGGTTCAGCGGTTCACTGGAAAGAGAAGAGTGGTGGTGTCACGATGTGGTCCACACCAAGCGGAGTACCACAGCTTCTCCAAGGGCTTTCAAGACAACAGCATACGGACCACCAAGTACACCCTCATCAGCTTCATCCCCATGAATCTGTTCCAGCAGTTTCACAGGTCAGATATTGAGCTGAATATATCATGTATTGTCTAAATGATTTATTTAGGTTTTTTTTGTGTGAGTTACTGACATATTTGATTTCTGACAATAGAGCAGCAAATCTGTACTTCCTGTTCTTGGTGTTGCTGAATTGGGTCCCAGTGGTGGAAGCATTTCAGAAGGAGATTACCATGATCCCATTAGCGGTGGTGCTCACAGTCATTGCCTTCAAAGACGCCATGGAGGACTACAGGCGTTACCGCTATGACAAGAAAATTAACAACACACTGACACATGTCTACAGCGGGTCAGTATGTGTTCGTCCCTGTTAATATGATGTGGTCGATGATAAGACTTTCATGATCATGTGACTGTGTGGGTGTTTTGGGTGAGTTTTGTAACTTCCTTTCTTGTGTGATTTGAGGAATACACATAGTAACTTTTATTTGGTTATTTCCCTGTATTCTCCCTATATTGCATTATGACCTGTTTCAAGGTAAATGTCTAGTGAGGGTTGCGTGTGTTCTACCAGGCAAAGACGGATGAATAACTATGAGGCCCATAAAATGATACAGATTGCAAGACCACTGTCTGTTGTCTTTTCACATTGCAATTAAAAACGACTATTTTACTGATGGATAAAAGCAACGCAATGCGGTCTGCCATGCAAATTGTTACAAAGTGATTTATAATTTGTTAAAATATTCAACATTGTGAGACCACTCAGCCATCAGTTAATTTTTTTTTCATTTTGTTACTTTGACCACAATCCATTCAAAATAAAGTGATGAGGCTATTTAGAATAGGTTTTATTCAGTGTTATTTATACATTATAACAGCATTTATTCATATTTTGAATTAGCATTAATTTTTATATTTTCAGTTTTCGTTATAACTATAGTTTTAGTAATTTGATGTTGTTTTGTAATTTTTGTCATTATCTTTTTATATTTTTATTTAGGCTTAATTAATTAATTTTTTGTTTTACCTTCAATAATTTTTGTATTTTAAACTTATTTAATTCCAGTTGGTTACCAAGGTGACATTTGTAATTCTGTAAAGTTTTCCACAATTACATTTTATTTTATTTAAGCTTTATTTCAATTCATGATTTTATTTATTTATTTTGCTTAATTTTAGTTTTATTTTCATTTTAGTCTTACCAATAACACTTTTTGGAAATGAGCTTTATCATGAAAAAAATAAAATAAATAAATAAATATATATGAAGTTTACAGCTCAAGGCAACTTTGAGTTACAGTTCATTTATCCTATTCTTAATCTGTCGCTGTTCTTTGAGCCTTTAGCTTTGGATAAAATGCAATGGCTTCTTCTTTGTTCTGCATCTTGTGACTGTGGCATATTAAAAGGGTCATACCATGAGGAACAAATTTTCCTTCACCTTTAGA
Source organism: Onychostoma macrolepis (assembly GCF_012432095.1). NCBI lineage: Eukaryota > Metazoa > Chordata > Actinopteri > Cypriniformes > Cyprinidae > Onychostoma > Onychostoma macrolepis. Next base: position 11,969,915 of record NC_081167.1, on the reverse strand, counting down.
AATAAATGACTTCATTATACTCCTAAAATATGCTGTAACTTTTAGCCCAAATTTCCCCACCAGCTTTAAAGACCTTTTATAGAAGCTGAGCTGTAAAAATGTTCTGAGATCAAAAACAGAAACCCATAACATGACCATCCATGTACATGTCACTTAACGTCTATCCAGTCTCTCCAAAAACCTGACCCATCAAGTAACGATTAGAAAGGACAGATGGTGTTATTCATAAGCACCAGAAAAGCGTAAAAGAGTAAAAAAGATTTGGAACATAGTGTTGTTCCTGGCCCGGTGTATCACCTGCATCTCTGCATATCCTTTAGAAGGATCCCAGTGTTAGAAAGCCCTACGTTTAGCTTAACTGCTGTCTATGGCCTCTTGACTTTGTCAGTTGCTTTCATCACTTTCGCTTTCTTTTCTGTGCGCTGGTTTGCTAAACTGAACAGCCAGTCAGAGTGATCTCTCTCACCATAGGCTCAGACACCAAATCAACATGCTAAAATCAGCCACCACCGATGTGATTTTTTTATTTATTTATTTTTTTACCATAAACAGGAACCCCTCACTGTTACTATCATTAAAAAGTGTTGACTGTTGACAGATTCACTAACCAAACAGTGCACCTCCTAGAGGAGCAGTTCATTTCCAAGAAATAGCATTGCATAATTTCCATATTGTGCAAAACTTCCTTCTAGGCTCTCAAGGACTTTAGCCATTAAAATGAATGATTTTCCTTTGTTCTTTCTTCAGTCTTTTATGTAAAGACATTAGCTGATAAAGGGTCTATTTCTAAAACAATTCTTCAGTATTTCCTTGAAGGGATATTTTAATGAACTCTAGTGTCTTGATGTGAAACTTCAAATGTAGTTGTGAATGTGCCACCCCTATAGCCAGTGCTCATTTCTTGTAACAAGACACAGCACACTTTGCTTTGCCTTCATCTGTGTTTGACTATAGCCACAGTAAAACACTAAAAATATCTTATATCATATCTACAACATGCAATTAAAAAATAGCCTTGATAAAGGAATGCTTGTAATTGCATCCAGTCCTCATTAAGCTTTATAGTAATAATAATAATAATAGCCTTGGCTTCAAAAGTCCAGAGCTCCTTAGATGATAAATTACTTGTGTTCTCTGTCCGAGATAAACGTCACACTGCAAACAGGCTGCATATTTACCAGCCCTCAGTTTTCCCTGTCTAAAAACTGCCTCCAAGTCATAAAAAGATCTACGTCTATTTTGTTTATGATGCCTGGGAGTGTTTCCTGGATAAAGAGCAGCCCGGTCTATATGTTGTAGATTATTACAGGTTTCTGAGCCACATGCACTACTGTTGAAACAAAGGTTTTGAAGAGCATAAGGCTTCTCAGGTGTCAGATCTTGCTTGTGTTGTTCTTGGCTGGGACAGAATCAGAGACATGAATCTGACTAGTGATGGTGAGACCTGTTGGACATGTTTGGGATAGAGAATCTTCCTAAATTGGCTGGACCGTTCTTAAAGACTGAGCGGAAGAGTCCGGCTGCAATGATTCAGCAGTTGGAGCAAGATCAAGGAGGTGGCATGGCAAAAGATCTGGCCAAAAACAGAAGGGTTGTCATGCCAAATTGGACTGAACATGAAGAAATACTGGAATTACAGCAGAAGTACAGCAGGAATAAGGTCCGGACGACCAAGTACACCTTCCTGTCTTTCATTCCCAAGAATCTTTTCGAGCAACTTCATCGTTTGGCCAATGTATACTTTGTCTTTTTGGGCGCATTGAACTTTGTGCCTATTGTAAATGCATTCCAGCCAGAGATCTCGATCATTCCTATTGTCTTCGTGATGTCCATTACTGCTGTTAAAGACCTTTGGGAGGACCAGCGTCGGAGGAAGTCTGACCAAAAGGTCAATAATGGCTTATGTGACGTTTATGACAGGTAAACATATGAAACTTTCTGAATGTGAGAATTAAAATATACATATAACACACTGTCTACAGGTGCATATGTCATTTCGTGCTTTAACCATATGTGGTATGGCAGCTGATATCTGCTATCAGTGGATTATAGCATAGCACATATATGTGTTCAGTATATACATGCATTTTTGTTTTTTCAAAAGCATGTTTACTATAAGTTAAGGTATTATTTAACCTTACTGTGAGGTGACTTGGCCCAGATATTTCACTTTTGACAGTTTCTTGATCCCAACACCGACTTGTTTCTCAAACAGTCGGAGGTGTGGCTTCATAACTTCATTGGATGTGTCAAATCCTATAAACTTTGGTTTTTCCAAATACAGTCATTTGGATTTGCATGGTAAAGTGTCACAGTTACAATGTTGCTTTGAATTTCCAATCTTCCAAGCTTCTGTGTCTATGTCCAATCTGTATCCTGTGCTGTAACCCATGTGCGTCATTTGTTTTTTATTATTAGCGTATCTGTTAGTTAATGGTTAACTTGAAGTATAGTTAGTATCGAACTGTTTGTCTTTTATAATTTGAGCGAATATCTCTTGATCAGAGGTTTGTTCTTTGTATCACGTGTGTGTGTGTGTGTGTGTGTGTGTGTGTGTGTGTGTGTGTGTGAGAGAGAGAACAATGGCAATGGTATGATTTCTCAGAGTCGACAAAAGCTTATAAGGTAACACTTTAGTATAGGGACCAATTCTCACTATTAACTAGTTGCTTATTAGCATGCTTATTATTAACATATTGGCTGTTTATTAGTACTTATAAAGCACTTATTCTTATTGGAATTTAAAATAAAGTATTACTGCTAATTATTCAAATGCTGTTGCTGAATTGATAATGTATTTTGAAAGAGTTATGGGTGTATTTGTAGCATGTTGCTACTATATACAGCAGGTATGAAGACGCTGTTTATATTTTGCCTTCTCGCACTAATGACCTGACAAATATTGTACCAAAACGTTGAATTATCCAACATTTGGCTGTAGCTAAGCTGTTAATGCTGCTGAGTTTAAAAAGGCTCCCTTGTGATTGTCTTGCCGCAGGGGGTCATATTAGTTTTCCTGTTATGGAACTGTTGCTGTGGGTGACAATGAAGCGCAGTGTTTGCTTGATTACTATGGCATTGAGGCTGGTGTGTTTAGTTCAGTAGGCATAAAGCAGTAATGCTTGAATCTCTGTGTTGTGCTTTAATCATATGGCACATCAATGCACAGAAACAAAGCATCATTGGAAATGCATATACTTGTATGTTTTTGTCATGTGGGATGGTGCAGGTATATACTGAATGCTTTGTTTCACAGTGGTTCTGCAAATATTCAGTTATACCACCTGTAAGACTGGTTTTGAGTGTCATCAATACTGTGAGGGCTGTTTTAACTAATAATAAATACATTTATACACGCCTCAGGAATACTGTATTCAGATTGTTCAGTCTGCAGTCAAATATTTTTGTTTAATGAGCAATAAATAGTATATTTGCATTTGTTGTTCCTGGCAACCAACAAATAGTTTTTGCCTTTCGTGATCATCTTGTATAATGAAAAGAATTCAGCATTAGGAACAAGTAGAATAATGTTCAGGCAGACAGTCATTATCACAGATTAAACCTGCTCAGGAATTTACACGACCCCATTGCTATACATATATATATATATATATATATATATATATATATATATATATATATAACAAAACCATGCATAAAACATGGTCATTATTACACATATTTTAATACCAAATATTTGGGAAAAAATATGTTTAAATTTTGAAATGTGCCTTATTTCCTTTTTTTACAGAGACTTGCTTATGTGATTTATCTTATTTATTGTCTCAAATACTGACAATGAAATCAATATTTGAATCCTGTTGTTTATCCAATTTTAATAGTGAATCCAAATAAAGAGTGTGTGTGTGTGTGTGTGTGTGTGTGTGTTGAAGGGAGCAGAAGAGGTATGTGGAGCGGCGTTGGGCAGAGGTGTGTGTCGGTGATCTGGTCAGTCTCTGCTGTAATGAGATCATTCCTGCTGACATGGTGCTGCTGCACTCGTCTGATCCTAACGGAGTGTGTCACATTGAGACGGCCAACCTGGATGGAGAAACCAACCTCAAACAAAGGCAGGTGGTCCGTGACCTGCTACAGCAGGTGAGTGACCAGTCTATACATTTCGTTATCATCTTCATCACTATTGTCTTCGTTTTGCCTCCATTTCATATATATATATATATATATATATATATATACAGTATATGAGGTGAAATAGGTTTTGCTAAAAAGGGACAATGTATTTTGTAATTAAAATCTTTTTAAAAGAAATAAAATGCAGTTTATATAAAGAATAACTTTAATTTGCATCATCAGTGATTCTGTGTTTCTGAATTTTCGAATTCTGAACAATGCCTGATGAAGGTTCACGTGACTGAAACATTGTATGTTTTGCAAGCTATAGCAGTGTGTGGAATTCATTTATTTTTGTTGGACTGTTAGCTTTTCTTTTTAACTGTGCACCTGCTTTTATGATTTTTTTAGGAGTTGTGGTGGTATTTAATTAATATTTTGAATTTGTGAATTTAAATATTCTCATGAAATGCTGAAGTTCTTTACTTTGTTTAATGATTTTTTCTTCAAATCTTTATTAAAAAATGAATGCAGTTTGAATGCAGTATGTTTAAAAATGTGATGTGATCTTCCTTTTAGGGATCTGAATTTGTTCCAGAAAACTACAGCAGTCACATTGAGTGTGAAAATCCCAACAATGACTTGAGACGGTTCAGAGGCTTCATGTGAGTAAAGTAAACTTCTTCTGTAAATGACAAACAAAAGGCTGGAGACTTTTTTTTTTTTGAATGAAAATGATAGTGACTTTGTTTTTGTTTGTGTTTAACGCCATTCCAGCTTCTGTGGCTATTTTCATGGAGAGAAATATTATGGCTGAATTATATCATGTCTTTACAATTTATTTTTATTTTAAAACTGTATTTGGCTTAACTCTGTTAAACATCTCTTCAAAAGAGTTAACTGAGACTTTGACTTTGCACAGGGAGCATCCTGGTAAAATGCGGGTTGGACTCCACAGTGAAAACCTGCTCCTGAGGAGCTGCACTGTGAGGAACACAGAGACTGTGATTGGCATTGTGGTCTATGCAGGTCAGTTTCACATCTTTGCACTTCAGATATGACAAGATCATTGTATCATTAAAAAAGAGCTTGATTGAGCAATAGAAATGTTTGTGTGTGTGTCTGCAGGTCATGAGACAAAAGCAATGCAGAATAACAGTGGACCACGCTACAAACGAAGTAAACTGGAGCGCAGACTCAATATGGACGTCCTCTGGTGTGTCGTTTTACTGCTGCTCATGTGCCTTATTGCTGCTGTAGGTTAGTATCATGGTCATTGACATACTTGTGACAGGATTTAAACTTTTAAGTACTAAGTTAATGCTGTTTTTGTGGGTTTAGTGAAAATGTGGTTGTGATCTACAGGTCATGGTTTTTGGTTGAGTGAACTGCAGAATACCATTTATATGATCCCTGATGACACACACCCTGCTCTCGCTGCCTTTTACATGTTCTGGACTATGATCATTGTTCTGCAGGTGAGTGATAGTGAGCGGAAACATGTGATATCTACACATACATGTGAACTACCGGTCAAAAGGTTGGAATAAGGTCTCTTTTGTTCACCTAGGCTGTGTTTATTTAATTAAATATACAGAAAAGAAACTAATATTGTGAAATGTTTTTGCATTTTTAAACTGTTTTCTATTTGAATTTATATTACAATGTAATTTATTCCTGTCATGGCAACGCTGAATTTGCAGCAAGCATTGCTTTAGTCTTCAGTGTCACATGATCATTCAGAAATCATTCTAATTTGCTGATTGCACTTTTTTTTTTTTTTTTAATTATTGTCAGTGTTGGAAACAGTTGTGATTTTAATAATTTTGTGAAAATCATAAAAAAAAACTCTAAATCTAAAATTAAGGATTCTTTGACTAATAAAAAACAGCACTGATTTTAAATAGAAATCTTTTGTAACATTATGATTGTATTTACTGTCACTTTTGATCAGTTTAATGCACTCTTGCTAATTAAAAGTATACTTTTTTTTTTTAAATCTTGGAATTGTATGATGGTTTCCACAAAATTATTAAGCAGCAAAAGCTGTTTTCAACATTGATCATAACAAAAAATGTTTCTTAAGCAGCAAATTAGCATATTAGAATGATTTCTGAAGGCCCATGTGACACTGAAGACTGGAGAAATGAAGCTCATTAAAATACATAGTGCCTACAATATCTGACATTGCTGTCCTTCTCTGTCTCCTCTTCCCTCTGTTGCAGGTGCTGATTCCCATCTCCCTCTATGTGTCAATAGAGATTGTGAAGCTGGGACAGATTTATTTTATTCAGAATGATTTAGATCTGTATAACCCAGTACTGGACACGGGAGTGCAGTGCAGAGCGTTGAACATCACAGAAGATCTTGGACAGATCCAGTACCTGTTCTCTGACAAGACGGGAACCCTTACAGAGAACCGCATGCTGTTCCGCCGCTGCACTGTTGCAGGAACTGAGTACCCTCACTGTGAGAATGGTCAGTTTACTTCACAACAGCCTTCAAAATATACCCGATTGATTCTTTGGGCATGCCATTCATAAGGATAAGAGTGGTTAAAAATACAGTTGATTTATGATCTAAAAAGATTTTACAGAATGCTTTTTAAAGCTGTCACGCTTAACATGCTAACTTAAGATATTCATAAATTGATTATGGTTTACTTTTTAACTCCGCTCTCTAAAAACCGGTAATAAATCATAGGATTAGTTGTGTGTGTGTGTGTGTGTGTGTGCGTTTTGTGACAAAAGAGGACATAAATTCGTATAATGACAAGGGTATGACAGGTATTACAAGGAGAAGGTGACTTTTCAGGACATTACCCCATGTCCCCACTTTTCAAAACGCTTATAAATCACACAGAATGGAGTGTATAGCACAAAGTATGCTGTAAGGGGTAGGTTTAGGTGTAGGGTTGGTGTAGGCAATAGCAAATACAGTTTGTACAGTATAAAAACCATTACGCTTATGGGATGTCCCCACTTTTCACAAAAACAAACGTGTGTGTGTGTGTGTGTACAGTGCCTTGCAAATGTATTCACGCCCCTTCGTATTTTGCCGTTTGTTAAAATGTTTTAAATTACTTTTTTCCGCATCATTTCTTAAAATATTAAAATTTTCTGTTTTTTGAATAAAATTATTTGATTTTGTCTTTTATATTATCCAGCTTACTATCACTAGTTTTTTTGTAGCTATTATTACTGATTAGCTTTACTATTTCTCAAAGTATAAATAGGTGCTCATTCAGTTTGACCTTCCTTCATGATATTTAGGGTGTTTGGAACACTCCCTCTTAATAACTTGTGCTGTATATATAAGATATTGATAGTGTTCTATGATAATGATTGAACGTTTGATAGTCCCCTGCTTATGATCATGTTTACTTGTTACTCCTCAGCGATTTCTCTGGAACGGTATGAGGAGCAGGGCTGTGGCGATGCAGATCACTCTCTCACCCTGAGGTCACGCACTAGCAGGAAGTCACTGAGCTGTAAATCGCTCAGCTGCAACCGGAGTTCAGTGTCCCTCAATACCCTCACTGCAGAGTCTGACACACACTCAGTCCACGACACACTCCGCAGACACACACCCGGAGCCTTCAGCAGCGCCATGGTGAGACAAGAACAGACTTATCTGTAATATTTACTGTACATGTGTACTTTTCCATGTCTTTATTACTTTATTCCCTGTATTAGTTATCTATTAATTTTTACAGTAACACACGCCTCAAGTATTTATTGTCACGTATATGACGTTGTGTTATTTTGTCAATTGTCATCTAGGAATGTGCCGTTGTTCCAGACCCTCAGCTTCAGGCGAAGCTGAACACACTGTCTTCACCCATGCGTTCCCCTCTCCGACAGCAAGCCGTTGAAATCTCTCACATACTCGACTTCTTTCTCGCCCTCACTGTCTGCAACACTGTAGTAGTTTCCTCACCCACTCAGCCAAGACATGTGGTATGAATTATTGCAACTGATAGTCTCAAACTCGTGCTGTCATTTTTTGGTCACACTCTATTTTAAGGTCCAAATTCTCACTATTAACAAACCATTAACTATGAATTTTGCCTCAATAAACTCCTAATTTGCTGCTTATTAATAGTTAGTAAGGTAGTTGTTAAGTTTAGGTATTGGGTAGGATTAGGGATATAGAATATGGTCATGCAGAATATGTGTTTTAAAAGTATTAATAAACAGTCAATATGTTAATAATAGGCATGCTAATAAGCAACTAATTAATAGTGAGAATTGGTCCCTATACTAAAGTGTTACCCATTTTTCATATTCACCAATTAATATTTTTAAATAATACAGTGGTGCTTTATTATTATTAATAATAATACTATAATGCTTTAATTGGTATTTTTACAGACTTCTGTACATTTACGTAACTACAAGTTTGCATGATAAATCCCTTTCAGGAAAGCTTCTTTCAATTCATCCCCCATAAAGCTCTGGTGCTACAGGCTCCGAAACGTTCAGACGGCATCACAAGTGTCACATATTGCCATCGTTTTGTGTTTTTAAAACAACTGTTCTGATACAAGCATTTTATATGAAAAGAAAAATTGTATGAACTGTACATATTAGTATGGCAAGTGCTAAATCACTTAGCAAAATTTCAGTAAAGGCAAATTGAGGGCAAAAGAGATCCATTACAGACAAAAAGATCCATTGTCTATTGTCAATAGTGTAGGGATGCATGAAGCACCACTCACAATAAAGTCACTTTCAAACCAAGCAGTTTTATCGTCAACACTGCAAATCTGCATGTCCAACTTGAACCCATTGGGGTGGATTTCCATTTCACCCGTGAAAACTGATAAAACAGTGGTAAATGTGACCATACTTTTAAAATGTCCAGTTGTTTGTTTGTTTGTTTTGCTATGTTTTACGATTAAGCATTTAATTCACAATAAATATGCTGTAAAAAAAAAAAAAGATTAAATATGCAGGGTAAACAGAGTGATTTTCCTATTATTAGAATCACAGTTAAATTTGCTGAACAATCTGATATAGATTTTCAAAATTTCAATATTTATCTTAATCAGTGGCAGTTTTTAATGGATGTGTTTCATTGAACATCATTCATTGAATGTCACCTTGCAGGAATAAACTGGCCTTAGCAATCAATTTAGCATTGCTGGGACTTTTCCCAGTGGGCCAGTAAGTTTTTAGTCTGGCTGTCAAACTGTTCGGTCTTGGCAGAAATTACTATCTTTTCTTATTGCTGAAAGCATAATCAAATTAGGCAAAATATTAAATAAACCCAGATTCCGTGTGGGCATTTATGTGTGTTGCATACATGAGATTAATATTCATTTGTAATATCAGGTTCAGATGCCCATGGTTCGCACACCCCTGCGCTCTCTAGAGGAGATGAAGGCTATGTTTCAGAAGCTGAGTCTGCCTCGCTTTCCCTCATCACCTAGTCAAAACACAGACACTCTTCCCAGCCTAACCAAGAAACTCTTCACCCGGGGTCGTTCGGCTTCCTACTTCCCTAACAACAGCCCGCAAACACCCATCATGACACTACAGTCACCCATCACACCCTCTGGCACCCCTTCAAACACTCCAACCACCCCCGTCACACCAGCGCTGTCCAGTGGGGCGTGGAGCAAGGACGTGGACGACATAAAGAAGGCCAAAGATAACTCTGCTGATGAGTCAGGGAGCGATGATGAAGATGAGGCAGAAGAGTTGCTGTACGAGGCGGAGAGCCCGGATGAGGCGGCATTGGTGCAAGCAGCGAAGGCCTATGGGTGTACTCTGCTGGGCCGGTCCCCAGAGCAAGTCCTTGTGGCTGTTCCAGGCACTGGGCCGCTGTCCATCCCTCTGCTTCACGTACTGCCATTTCATTCTGCCCGCAAGAGGATGTCTGTGGTGGTGCGCCATCCGCTCACTGGAGAGGTGGTCGTTTACACTAAAGGAGCTGATAATGTCATTATGGAGCTGGCTGAAGCAGGTATGTGAGGTGACGTCTTTTAACATTTATTAAGGTTGGTTCACACTGTCCCAAACAATGCAAATGCTTTAGATATTGTACAGTCAGTTTTTGGACTTAGTTAATTGATAAACACAGCATTCTTAAAGCAAGATAGATTTACTTCAGAAGCAAAATGACATGACAGTTTTAAAGTTAAAGGAATAGTTTTTTTGACAAATTTTGTCATCATTTACTCACCCTCATGTTGTTCCAATCCTGTATAAGTTTCTTTCTCATGTTGAACACAAAAGAAGATATTTTGAAATATTATGAAGAACCAAACCGTTGTTGGTCCCCATTGACTTCCATAGTAGATTCTTAAAAATATCTTCTTTTTATGTTCAGCATAAGAAAGAAACTCATACAGGTTTGGAACAACATAAGGGTAAATAAATGATTACAAATTTAAATTTTTGGGAAAACTATCCCTTTAAACCTTAAAATTCATTTAAAGTGATGGTTCAACCAAAAATGAAAATTCTCTCATCATTTACTCACTCAAGTTGTTCCAAACCAGTACGAGTTTCTTTTGTGGAATGTAAGAGAAGACATTTTGAAGAATGTGGGTAACCATCAAGCAGTTGCTTGTCTCCACTGACTTAATAGTATGTATGGAAAAAATACTACAGAAGTCAATGGGGACCAGAAACTGCAGAAAAAAGAAATTAATACAGGTTTGGAACAAGTAAATGATGACAGAATTTTAATTATTACTGAACTATCCCTGTGGAAGTTTTTTTTTAAGAATAATTAAAAATGAAGTTACTATTTTTCTTTCCCATATTGCAGATATTTTTGTAACATCTCATACTGCTGTCATCCCATATTACTTCTGCTTAGATATTAAAGATTTAAAAAGGCCTCTTTCTGTTGGTTCAAATGAGTGAAGCACCCTAAGGGTGCGGTCAAATTTAACCATTGTACGCCAAAATGCTTTGGCCAAAATGCAGTTATCTCAATAGGAATCTGTGCAATTGGAAATTCTTTGCCTATTAAATTTAATCAAAGTGTCTGCAATGTGACCGTGCCTTGAGACCTCTGAAAAGAATCAAATGTTAAAACAACTGAGTCATGATCCCCTCAAGTGTGTGAAGTACTGTATGTTTAGTAGATTACAGACAAAACCAAGTGTTTGCAAACTTTGTATTTATTTAAATTATATTATAGTCTTTTAAAGTTAAAAAATCGCATTTTATTTTAATTCCAGTAAAAGGGATAGGAAAAATGAAAAGTTGCTGTTAATTTACTCACCCTGAGGCCATCTGAGATGTAGGTGACTGTCTTTCTAAAGTAGAACATTAAAGATGATGGTCCCTAGTGATGGTCAATGGGTGCCGTCACTTTGCCAGTCAGATACAGGAAAGACCAAATTAATACATGTGGCTCCTGATGATATATTGAGGCCTTATGAAGTAAAATGATCAGTCTATGCAAAAAAACTAAACATTTTTACAACATTATTACCTGTAATCCATAGCCTTAGGCAATGAAGTGTTCCATTGTGCAGCCCTTCATGTTGTAGATTTGGATGCTTGTTGTCCCTATAAACTCATGTCTGTGTTTTGACTGTGTGTGGATGTGGGGTGCAGCTGAAGATGGTTTCTCTAGGGAGATCATGGAACGGACGCAGAGACAACTGGACCAGTATGCAAGAGAGGGACTGCGCACTCTCTGTGTTGCTAAAAAAGTAAGTCTTTATCTCTCACTTCCCTTATTTGCAACATTTATTACCTTCTGTTAGCACACAGCACTGAAATGCCTCTGCATGGAGGTTGAGTCTTGAAACAAATTGTTGGCATATGATTGACAGGTATTGGAAGAGCAGGAATACAAAGCCTGGTTGAAGAGACATGAGTATGCAGAAACCAGCATTGAAAACAGAGAAGAGCTTCTGCTTGAATCTGCCGAGAGACTGGAAACTAATCTCACATTACTGGGTGAGATACTAAGACAGTGAAAACAAAAGTAAATTGTCTGGAAATTTTATTTTGTGTTGGTTGTCCTAGCCTAATTTTGTCTTGGCTTCCAGGGGCGACGGGTATAGTAGACCGCCTGCAGGAGGAAGTACCTGAGACCATTGAGGCTCTGCAAGAAGCTGGGATTAAAGTATGGGTCCTCACTGGGGACAAACAAGAGACGGCTATTAATATTGCTTTTGCTTGCAAACTCCTCAGACCTACAGACCACATATTGATGGCCAATTGTGATAGCAAGGTAAGTAGATGTGGTGGAGGAAGGAGAGTGAAGATAATATAAGATAATAGACAGAAGATAAAAGACAATATACTCCCTGATAGTGCTGGCCATTCAATGCAGCTGTTGACCATAGAAGTCTGTTTACAACAGAGAATAAAAAACAAAATAAAACTTTTAGTTGCCAGATGTGGCTAGACATCTCAAAAAATGTGGCTTGGAGAATAAAGCACATGCTCTAAATATTTTGTGTGGTGATGCTTATGTGCAGGCAAACATGTTCCATATAGTTGTGACATTTTCCATATGCTACATAATACAGGGGTCAATATCACCATAGAGTGCGTTTCAACCCTCACAATACTCAAAAATTTTGGTTTTCCCATTCACTTTATGTCATATCATAAACAGTAGACACTCAAGTACTACAGAAACATATTAGCTGAGCTCCCACACATTTTTTTTTAGATAATTATGGGCCATTATTCAAAGCATAAACCATAAGATGCATACAGTGATATTGACCCACAGAATACTATATAATATACAGTATAATAAATAGAAAAAAATATATACACACCATTCTGATTTATATTCACATTCCTTATCTTAATCCTAAATTAATAGTGAGATAACAATTGTACAAATAAATGTATAAATATAAATTATTTATCAAGTATTTAAATATTTTTCTCTGTCAATTTAATATTTTGTGTATAATATGCAGTAAGCTAAACCACACTTGACTGTAAAATTCCAAAATTTGGGATTTTTCTTCATATTAGACTATCTGTTCTTGTGTCCAAAACATCTACATATTTCTGTAGCTCAAACAGTAGAGCATGATGCTAACAGCGGCAAGATTATAGGTTTGATTCCCAGGGAATTTGTGAACTAATAAAAAATAAATGTGCACTTCAATAGAATGTAAGCATTTTGCATAAAAGCTTCTGCCAAATGCAAAAAAATCTAGGTAGATCAGAAAGACTTTTTCTGTCTCTTCTGGTTTTTGGGATTCCCCTTAATTTATATCACAAAAACAAAGGCAGAGAAAGTTCAGGCTTTTATGTTGAAATTGATATATAACTGGAATCTAAATTTCTTTTCTGTGTGTGCTTTATCCCTCAGGAGACATGTGAGGCTCGACTTCATGAGTTACAACATGAGATCAGACAGGTCACAAAGGAAGGCGTGTCTGAAGATGATAGCTCTGACTGTGTGCTGGTCATTGACGGCCGTACGCTGGACTACGCTCTGCAGAAGGAGCTACAGGGGTCATTCCTGGAGCTCACATGCTGCTGTCGCTCAGTCATATGCTGTAGATCCACCCCTCTGCAGAAGAGCCAAGTGGTGCGGCTCGTCAGAGACAAGCTGAAGGTCATGACCCTGGCTATAGGTAAGGGCAGTGAAAGGTCTGATGAAGGTGTGTGGTTGAATGTCAGTGCAGAATGTTGTTCAAACTGAAATGTGTGATGCTTATATTCAGGTGATGGAGCCAATGATGTCAGTATGATTCAAATGGCAGATGTTGGCATCGGCATCTCAGGCCAGGAGGGCATGCAGGTACAGTACAAGCAGAAACTAGGGTTGGGCAAATGTCAGCAATTAAGAATTTACTACCTTGCGATTAATCAGGGTGAATTAAACTGGATTGACCACATTTCATAGGATGTTAAATTGGAAAGGTATAAGGAGGGATTCACTCAACAAAAACAACACAAGATATGTAATTGCATTATACATTTTGAATAATTATGTCAAATTTTGGCTAATTACACTGCTGTTCAAAAGTTTGTCTCCTATGCTCATCAAGTCTACATTTATTTGTTCAAAAATACAATGAAATGCTAATATTATTACACTTTAAATTTATTACAATTTAAATATTTTAATATATAATTTATTCCTGTGATGGCGTTTTCAGCTGTCTTCAGTGTCACATGATCCTTCAGAAATCATTCTAATATGCTGATTTGCTGGTCAAGAAATATTTATTATTATTATCAATGTTGAAAACAGTTGTGCTGCTTAATATTTTTTGGAAACAGTGATGCATGTTTTCGGGAAATAGAATGATAAATATAATTTGTTTGTAAAATTATAAATGTCTTTACTGTCACTGTTGATCATATTAATGTACTCTTGCTAAATAAAAGTATTAATTTCTTTCTAAAAAAAAAAAAAAATCTGGCTGACCTGACCACAAACCTTTTAACAGTAGTGTATGTCAAAATTAATATTTATTTAAAGCTGCAGTCCGTAACTTTTTTTGGTTAAAAATTATCCGAAATCCATATTTGAGCAAGTACATAACCAGCCAGTGTTCAAAACTGTCGCCTTACTTTATCCCGATTCACAACAGTTAGCTTATAATAATGTTTTCTAATTTGAGTGGTACGGGTAGGTTTTCGCGGGAAATTCGCGCATGGCACTGCGTCATTACGTCACGTCTGTAAACATAAAGAAGTTGTCCCGGCTAGTAGGCGATCGCATGTGAGGATCCTGCGGGTGACGGATCGTTTATAGCCTTTTCTCACAGCAGCTAGAATAATTAAATGTATCATTTTGATGGTGGATTGTAATTCAGAAAGGATTATGTGTTTATAAAACACATGTGAATGAAATTAAATTATATTTCAGTTTTAAATGTGCTTTTAAGTACAGATAGCCTGAGATTACACAAGATTTGTATTTTAAAGAAAACCAGTTCGAAGGGAGAATAATTTGCTTTTTGGGTTAAAAGAATTTCTTAATATGAAATTCGAATGGCATGACAATTAGATATTAGACTGAACAGAAATTGAAATCTACACGCTAAAACACTCATAGTCACACAATGCTGATGTTGTTAACATTAATAATTTGAGAATAAAGTATAACAATAATAATAATTTGCACAGTTTGATGTGATATGAGCTAACTGATCGTTAGATTAAATCACCATTGGTAGCGCGATTTATGGTAATACTTTTTTCCTCAGTTGGTCAGAACAAATGTGGCAGACTTGTTACTTACTTGTTCAGATGACAATATACGGTGAAAATTCTTATTTGGGTCATATATTCCAAGACGTAGGCTAGAATCTGTGATTGCGAAGTACAGTAAACATCCACACCGGTGCTGTGACTGACAGCCACACATTCACTTCAAAACATTAGATTCATCCGCGCTGTAGCCGTGCCAACTCACAACCCATGCAAGCGAGATAATTCCACAAGCAGCTTGCAATTCCAGGTTTTCAAACAGAGATGGCGACAAAGAGGCAAAATTTACGGACTGCAGCTTTATTTAATTTCTCTACTCTAAGCTCAAAGTCAAAACCATTAACACCACAATCTAAACCATAAAATGTCCACTACATTGTTTTCACATAGCTTTATAAAAGAAATATTGACATCAAAATTTGAATTTTCTAATTATGTAATATATTGAACTCTAACCACGCTAATGTACCAACAGTACACTAGTTCAGATTGATGCACAACCCTGAAACACATGCAACTTTTCCTTTCATCACTGTCTTGTTTGTTTTATCTCACGCGTACTTGGAGAAAAGAAAAATAATGCTCAGTAGAATCCACTCTGAAAATATGTTTACACATGTTGGATAATTCATTTGTATAGATTAATATAGAATCAATGAGAAAGAACAACTATGTAAAAGGATATAATTTTTCCAGTCCCACTTTTACTGATTGTGTGTGTGTATGAATATATACTGTGTGTGTGTGTGTATATATATATATATATATATATATATATATGTATGTGTGTGTGTGTGTATATATTTTTTCCCCCTCCAATTTCTCTTTATAGTTAAAACCTTGTTGTTCATCTGATAAAACAGATTCTCTTTTCCATATATAGGCGGTGATGTCCAGTGACTTTGCTATCTCTAGATTTAAGTTCCTGAGAAAGGTCATTTTGGTACACGGTCATTGGTGTTACGCTCGTTTGGCTAACATGATCCTCTATTTCTTCTACAAGAATGTGGTGAGTAATACACACATTTACACAGTTCCTCATGCAGCCTTATCTTCTGAATCAATGCAGTCCTGACTTGTTCCTCTTCTTTTCTCTTCTCATGTAGATGTACGTGAACCTTTTGTTCTGGTACCAGATTTTCTGTGGATTTTCAGGCAGCACAATGACCAACTCATGGGTTTTAATCTTCTTCAACCTGCTCTTCACCTCTGTCCCTCCAATCATATACGGCGTGCTGGACAAAGATGTGTCCGGTGAGACGCTCCTAGACCTGCCTGATCTCTACAAGTCTGGACAAAACTCGCAGGTGGACATCCTGTCTCACACTCCATTGCACTGTGTTGTTCTGCAATGTGTTGTACATGGTTATGAACATAGTGATGGCTTATGTGTAGTTATGTGATGCTTGATTTTCAGGCCTATCTTCCGTCAACATTCTGGATGAATATTCTCGATGCATTTTACCAAAGCCTAGTGTGTTTCTTCATACCTTACTTTGTAAGTCATTCTAAAATTCACTTCACTTTACTGAGTATCATAATGTTTAATTGTCAGAGTAGTGCTCACATTTTAACAATTTATATTGTTGTTTTGTTTTGAAGGCATATGCAGGGTCTGATATAGGGGTATTTACCTTTGGCTCTCCAATCAATGGCTCCGCTCTCCTCATTATCCTCCTGCATCAGGTTATAGAGAGTCGCACATTGGTGAGTCAATCACAGTTGCTCAGTGCTATATTTTGTTTCTCATCTATAATGCTGTGTAATATGTAAAGTAAATCTTTAGAATAGTTATTGCATTCCAGGACAAATGTAACATCAAGAGCCAGATTTACAAACAGCTTGCACCAGCGCAAACCGTTTTTTTTGGCATTAAAATAGTACTGTTAGGATTTACTAAAGATGTGCAGGTGTGCACAAAAAGGTGTGGACACAGTTATTTTTGCATCTGACCTTATTGAATATGCATTTGTAGGAGTTTCCCTTTCAGACGCAAAATTTATGGGAGGAGAGTATTAAAATCAATCATGCAAAGTGATGTTTGTTCTTGTCAACTTACTGGTATTTGCCCCATTATTTAAGGCCCCCAAAAAGTTTTAAATGTGTCTCAAAGCAGGCACTAATTTGCGCTGCTCTTGGTTGATTGCGCTGGACATTATGGAAATGAAATATGTTCTTTAATGTGCGCATTGTCAGTAAATCAAATGCAGAATTTTCCCCTCCCATCGGCGCTTTTATGGAATTGTACTCTAACGCTAATTTGCCCTGTTTAGTAAATCTGGCCCCAAGTGTGACAACAAAATCTCTTAAACACCTAACAGTCAAAAGATTGGAATCATTGAAATTTCTTAATATTTTTGGAAGACATCTGTTATGCTCACCAATGCTGAATTTTGTGAAAAATAACAATTTAAAAGAAGAGCACTCTATCACCAATTTAATATATTTTAAAATTAAATTTAAAAATGTAAAATGTTTTTTCTGTTTTCTCTAAATTAAATTTCCAACAGTCTAATATGCTAATTTGAATTTAAACAAAAACAAAAACGATTTATTCTAAACGTTTGATTGGAGGTTTTGCCCCACCCATGGTACAATCCTGTTGGCCCAAGATACAGCTTCACAAAACTGTAAATTAAAGATAACATATCATTTGATTGGCTGTATACATGATGTCACATCATCATTCAGTGCAGATAAACAAATTGCAAAAAAAACACCACAGTAACAACACAATATTGAGTTATTCTTGTCACAAAATGTGCATACATACCAGGATATTATTTTATCCCTTTATTTATGGGTGACTGTCTCTGTATCTTATGCTAATGCTGGTCTTATGTTATTTATTTTTTTCAGACATGGATACATACTACATTGCTGCTCTTCAGTGCCTTGTTCTATTATGCCTTTGTTCTGTTGTTCAGTCTTACGTGTGTGACATGCAATTCTCCCACAAACCCCTTGGGCATTGAGACAAAAATGATGTCTGAGCCACTCTACTACCTAGTATGTGGACTTACCACAGTCCTGGCCCTGCTACCTAGGTATTACACACGCACACACACACACACACACACACATCTGAATCATACCAGTCACAGTAACGGACTGTAACACTACTTTTAAATAATAATGTGATTATTATTAAGATGTTTGCATGTCACAAGCGAACCTCTTCACTCCTGTTTACATGCAATTATTCTGATTATTCGCAGTAACTAGTAGTGTAACTAATTACTAATAATATTTCAGTAATAATATTAGTTACTTTCCATAAAACAGCTTAGTTACTTAGTTACTTTTGATGCCTCAACCCCGCTGATTTAAAATCCAACAATCAAATAATTCCTGGATTTATTTTCATAATTTTCACGACTCGCACATGCTCCCTTTGGTCAGTGCAGTAATAATGTGATTAAGGTGTTTATATGCCTGTTTATTGCCATTAAAATTGGCGCTACATCGTTTAATGTGATTATGGTTTCAACAATTATGAGCTTAATCGCATTAGTTTGATCAAAGTATTATGTTTATGTGAAGTAAAGTTTAATTGCGATATTGGCAAAATCCCATTTATAATCGCATTATGAGGGTGTATGTAAATGTAGCGCTGTTGCAAAATCCAGTGACCTGACTACCAAGATGGCATGTTAAAGGCTGGAATACACTACATGACTTTTAAAATCTGAACAGATTTTAGGCATCATACACTTTTTAAATGGCTACAGAAAAAAACGGCATCATACACTTAATAAATGTATGCGCTGCATGTTTCGGAGTGAAGCATGGCACTGTTTTCAGAGCATCTTATGATCTGCCAGTGTTTGTAGAGTCTCAGAGTGGATACATATCTGCATCTGCTCTGAGTTTGGGTCACTTCAGAGGGATAGTTCACCCAGAAATGAAAATTCTGTCATTAATTACTCACCCTCACGTCGTTCCAAACCCGTAAGACCTTCGTTAACATGTGCCAACCATCTTCCCATAATTCTAATGAGAAGCGCTTATCAATATAACCTTTAAGGTCTCCCTGACATTACTGTACAATAAATACAAATTAATTATAATCATTATTTTGTAGTCATACTGATACATAATCAAAATTATGGCGAAATTGGGCAGCCCTACAAACAAGCATAGCAAACAATATATAAAAAAATGTAAAAAACAAACAAACAAAAAAACGTTTGATATCCTCCAAGTGAACAGAATCAAAGTCTGTGCAAAATCTGTCAACTCCATCTGCTAAAAATATGCAGACTGACTCTGACGGTCGACTCTTTCGGACTGCAAATCTGGGCAAAAGTCGTGTTGTGTGTTTCAGCCTTTAAACTCATTTCCGACACAAAGATTACTTCTAGTTTTTTTCCTATTTCTAAGGCAATGCTGTATATATCTTTCACAGTGAAGGCAAGAACCTGCATGTACAAAATTTTATAGCATGATTTAAGCTAAAGAAGCAACATTATTTACACTGTTGTTGAAATCCAGTCTTGACAAACTAGTTTTCAGTTGTTCCCAATTCAAGTAGATAGGATCTATGTTGTATTACTTTTACCTGCATAGAAAAGATGCCTGTGGGTGTTACCACAATGGCTGGTAAAAAAAAAAAAAGACTTCTGGAAAACTTTATTGGAATCAGTGTCTCGTGGTTTTATCTTGTCATGAATTAACTCTTGGCTCTTTCTGTGTAACAGGATCCTGTGTCGTGCCTTTTGTAACACTATCTGTCCATCTGACCTGGTGAGAGCACAGAAAATGGAGAGACTCTCAGCACAAGACTATTTCATGAGTTTACGGCAGTGGAAGGAGAACAAAGCTGCTCAAAGACCGTCTTCAAGACACGTCCCTCAGAACCTCAGTGTGAATGTTGACATGCCCCATTTAACAGACTGTATCGCTGAAGCAGGCGCTGTTCTCTCATGACCAATAAGGAAGTTGCCCTTGATCATATAAACATGGTCATTAGTTCAAAGAGTGACCATATATTCTTGCACTTTAATGATCGGCGGATACTCTGACCAGTCAGACGTCAGATCTGGCTTTTCTCTGCCCAGAAAGTGTTTTCACAGTGATGTACAGTACCTTGGCTCTGTGGAGCTTACAGATGAACTGCATCGCAAACTCATTCCAGTCCAGTGATCGCAGAATAGACTTGGAGTCTGGCTTTTGTAGACAAAAGATATAAAGAGAATTGTTTACATTTCACAAGGCTGTGCCTGTGACATTTATAATTACACATGCACTCCAGAATTATGCAAGAACCTCAAGAGTTGTGAGGATGAATTTTGGGTTAGGATGTGGTTAGTGTTTGCCAACATAGTGTGGCTACTTTGCTCCTACTTTAATGCAATACTCTATTTTTGCTATTGAGGGTAAAAATATCACAACTTCACTACTGCATAGACCATGAGACCATGAGAAAATGAGCTTGCACACTTCCCTTAACACAAATTCCCACAGTCATGTTTATTCTAGCAAACTGCAAATGACGGGTCTTACTCTTTGAGACTATAGGAATGATCAAATGAAATTTTTTTTTTTTTTTCTGGTAACCTCTTAATAATTAGGAGAAGCATGACTCTGTCTGTTTGATACTGTATCTGATCATGGAGAAGTTCAATACCATGAGGCCTTTACATTAAATGAACTTTCCCTGCTCAGGAATAAAATGAGATGAACATAAACAGGAGCTAATGTATTTGTGACCCGAGGTCCTTGATGTCCATTTGTGTGTTCAGTCTGACAGTGAACGTGCTGACTGCATGCATTACAAATGGACAAGCCCAGTATTTCGTGATGAATGCTAGATTGCTTTTTATACTTCAATGCAATTTTATTTTCACTGCAAAAGTGAATGCTTGAATTTTGAAAATGTGAATTAATAATCCAGAATGATCATCTAAGATGATTTTGAGTCATTGACTAGAAAACATTATTTATAGTCATTATTTTACACCTTATGTGAGCCATTAGTAAATTTGCAATAAAATACTCAAAACTTTAAAACTTGACCACTGCTTGAATATGAACATATACACAACAGGTATAAACAACAGAGGAAAGATGTCCAGACTACAAAATAAAAGTCTTTGTGAACCACTATAGTTGTATAACTGGGATAAAGGGTGATAATAATGTACACTCAATAGCAGCTAAGACATGATTGCTTTATTTTAAGTTCTCTTACATCCAGCTCCATGTGTCTCTCATTTTCTTGCTTTTTTCCTGGGGACTTGAATGTCAAAATTTAAGATGAAGTCACCCATAGTCATTTTTACTACTGTCAGCAGTCGTTTTGAGTCACAAGATGGCTTGGTTACTACAAAGTAAGTTTTTTGTTATGGAATAGAAATGAATAGAATATAAATATGGAATATATATATATATATATATATTTTTTTTTTTATTAAACTTTTGAAGATTTTTTCATATAGCTGTTAAATTACAGTTGTCTACTGTAGCTGAAAAAAACGGTATTTAGCTGTTAATTTTAAAAACAGTAGTGCTCCGTATTTTTACGGTATCATGCTGGCAACCACAGCTGCCAGTAGATTAACGTTTTTTTACAGGGAAATGTTTTACAGTGTTTAATTAGATACTAGTCACAACCCAATAATTCAAATTTTAAATGCTATAATAACCCTGCACTTTATATTTATCCATGGGTAACAAAAAGGAATAAAGCCAAGTTAGGATTTTTTTTTTTTTATTATGATAAAAATGTAAAAGTATTCAAGTAATATTCAGTGCACATAAAAAAATAAACACCCATCAACATATCAAAATACAAAAATGGCTTACGAAAAAGCAAACAAACAAACAAAAACAAACAATATATCGAATCAGGCTTCAAACATTACTCCAAAAACAATTGCACTGAAACAAACAAATTATTAAAAATAATCAAATAAACAACATGCTTTAACAAAGCATCAGCATTTTTAATACCTAAATAACTTGGTATAAACAAAGTGCAACTCACCAGGCCAGCACATTTTTCAAAAACCAACCTGCATGGGTGTGGGGTTGTCAACTACATTTTTTAAAATGAAGTCCCACTCAAAGTCCATAAGTCTCTTTAAGAGGTTTGACACTTTGGTGTTGACGGTTATGGTTTTCTTTTGCACCGTTTTCACAGTTTTTTTGGATGTAACTTTTCCTCTGGCAGCCTTGGTCCCCTTTTCAGGATTTATTCCAACAAAACGTCTAAAAAAATATAAGAAAGGAATATTTTCAGTAAACAATGATTTTAAATGGTATGATTTTGATTATCAAAATTTTGGTAACATAAAATTTCATTCGTTAACATGAACTAAGAATGAACAATACTTCTACAGCATGTATTAATCTTAATTATTTTCAACATTTGCATTGTTGTTAAAATCAAAAGGGTGTATATGTTAACATTAGTTAATGCACTGAACTAACATAATCAATGAACTATATTAAATACTGTAACAAATTTATATATTTTTGTTAGTTCATGTTAGTTAATGCATTCACAAATGTTGAGAAATTATATATTATTGTATTGTGTTACTGTGGCCTTCAAAGAAAAAAAAAAGTCACAAGTTTGTGATAAAGTTAAGTAAATGAGATCATTATTTTAGGGGGAACTATATTTTTAAGGGTTAGTTCACTCAAATAAAATTTCTGACATTAATTACTCGCCCGTAAGACCTTTGTTCATCTTCGGAACACAAATTAAGATATTTTTCCTGTCAACATCACATGCATGCATGCATGCATGTCTGCTCAAGTTTTCAGCTTCAGCCAATACTGAGTTGGCATTCGGATGTAAATAAGGAAGCCTGCACTGAATTCACTACGTATGACAACGGTTCATTTTGTTAAATAAAATCTTTTTTTTTTGTTTTGTTTTTTGGTGCACAAAAAGTTCTTGTCACTTCATAAAATTAAGGTTGAACCACTGCAGTAACGTTGACTATTTTAAACCATGTTTTCAACTACCTTTCTGGAGGTCAAAAGGTGCAATGACATGGCTGCCTATGTGTGGATCAGATACCCTCGGATTTCATCAAAAATATCTACGTTTGTGTCCTGAAGATGAAAGAAGGTCTTACGGGTGTGGAACGGCATGAGGGTGAATCCCTCATGACAGAATTAATGACAGAATTTCTTTTCTTTCAGCTGAACGCAATCAGAGTTATATTATATAATTTTCTGGCTCTTCCCAGCTTTGGAATGGCATTGAGTAGTGTTTTTAAAGCTCCAAAAAGCACATTCATACATCATAAAAGATATCCATACAACTAAATTAGAAAAAAATAAAAAAATAAAAAAAATATTGTAAGAGAAGGGGAGCTACGTCCTACATCGGGTCAGAGATCACCCTTCTGCCAGAACTCGACTCTCTCATGAACGTGCGTACAGCCGTTGCCAGAAGCCAGTGATTATAGTTTATAAAGCTATAAATACGGATATTTTTCTTACAAAACACATCACTTCACTTCGAAAACATTTATTAACCCCAGGAGTTGTATGGATTATTTTTATGATGGATGAATACACTTTTTGGGCATCAAAAACTTGATGTGAACAAACTTGAAAAACAAAATGTAATGCCATTACAATGCTGGGAGAAGCCAGGATATTATTTAATATAACTCTGATTGTGTTCGGCTGAGAGAAGAATGTCATATACACCTAAGGTGGCTTGAGGGTGAGTAAATCATGGGATGATAAATTTCATTGTTGGGTGAACTGTTCCATTAAGTCACCATACAAATACTAACATATTAATTAGAAATAAATAATATAAGTGCAAATTTACCTTTGAAGGAATTCCTGTGTGGATGCTGCTTCCTCCTGGTACTGCAGATTAAAGATGTAATACAAAGAGAACAATGCAGCAAGTCCAGTGAGAAAAGTTGGCTGCACACCGAGATTATTCAGCCTTCCAGGCTGATCATCCACCGTTTCATCCATTGCCCCGGATTTTCACCTAGATCATAAAGGAATGGATAGAACAATGTTTATTCTATGATCTCTAGAAAGTGTAGAAAAGGCAGTGAGAAAATTCTTTCATAACCTGACAACGGCACACAATGTCATGTCTTTGAATGGTAACTGACACTGCTGACCCATAGACAAAAAATGTTATACCGATTTGTAACAACCTGACTGCGTGTACAGGATGACAACATCGAACCTTGTTCTAGTCTTTTTTACTTAAAGAGATAGTTTAACCAAAAATTCTGTCATTAATTCCTCACCCTCGTATCGTTCCACAACCATAAGACCTTCGTTCATCTTCAGAACACAAATTAAGATATTTTTGATGAAATCCGAGAGCTCTCAGTCAAAAATATCTTAATTTGTGTTCTGAAGATGAATGAAGGTCTTACGGGTTTGGAATGTCATGAGGGTGAGAAATTAATGACAGAATTTAAATTTTGGGGTGAACTAACCCTTTAATGCCAAGCCAGATTTCGAGATGGGGAAAAAAGGTTAAATACAATAAAGTGTATAGTGATTGTATAGTGATAAAAAAAAAACTATGAGGTTTCTATAAGTGAACTAAATTCTCAAACCAAGAATCAGACTTGGCTTAGTTGAATAAATATTTTAAAATCAAATCTGGGCTGCGTTTCTCAAAAGCATATTATGCCTAAGTTGATCATAGACACCATTGGTGGCAATGATTATCTAGGTAAGATAAATCTAGGCTTATGATGCTTTTGAGAAACGCAGCCCAGCCCAGTGCAATAAAACATTCAAAGACAGTGGATTCTAGTATAAGGCACATAAATGTAGATCTTCTAATAGTAAAACTTGTGTGAGCCTTGTTTTAGTAAAATAAATTTCAGACATGTCTAATATGATATACTTACCAAGCAGGATCAAACGAGGAGTCACAGGCAGGTTACCAGTCTTCTCGAGGTCAGCAGAAATGGCAGACATCTATTGTCAAAGAGAACAATTTATGTAATTTATGTCAAGTTCAAGTTTGCTTGCATTGTATAGGCAAACAGACATAATTTCTTCATTAAAGATTAGCACATGAAATTGGGTGTTTCATAAACTTCACTTGTATGATTGATGCATCGCCGACAAACAGTGTGTGTAGGCTATGTGCAAATCAGCTCACGACTCACGAACAAATGGATTCCTAGCGTAGCCTATACCCGTTCACTAACGGGCTTCTAATTAAAATTACAAAGGCTTCACTTTAGCTTTATAATATTATTTTTAGAAGTACTTGATAAAAAGGTAAAATCGGACGTAGTGGCAAACAACACTGGCAGATACAAAATGACCGGCGCACGTAAAAAGTTATCACACAACAAAAAAACAATCGATTTTGTTCACTCCCACCGAGTCCCACTCATATTTTACGTGAAGTAAAATATCCATTTTGGATGAAAATGAGGGATTTACCTGATGTGATGTCAGTCTGACTCTGAACTCCATCGATCGGTCGGTCGCTCAATCATCCCTTTACCTATAATAGTTTAAGATGTAATATTTTTAAGTAATAAGTAATTTAAAGAGAGGCAAATACAATCATAAATAGTTGCAATCTTACCTCATGCAGATAATCCAAAATGCTGTCTTGTTCACGTTGGAAAAAAATATGGTATAATTCTGTTAAATAACGGTGGCATGCTGTCGTTGGTCGACCACGCAACCCGAAGTGAACAAGTCTTCCCATAATGCACTGCAAATAACAGCAACTTACTGCTATTACTTGAAAACATAATTTTACTGTTAAATTTCCATGTAAATTTACAGGAATTTTTTACAGTGTGTAGTAAAGTGTTGCAAATCCTGTTTGTGTACCACTGTTCTTATAAAAGTTACTTATACTGGCTATGAACAAGTAGCCTTGTTACGAAATACTGGACTTGTCCATTTGTAATGCATGCAGTCAGCATGTCATACTGCATTTACTTAGTGAACTGACAACTTCAGTCATGTGGCAGCTATCGCGGCGAATCAGGCCAGTCAGCAAAAACGATCTTATCGTTAAATTCCTGAGGGGAGCTCGGAGATTGAATTCACCTCGTCCTCATTCTGTGCCGACTTGGGAGTTATCCATAATCCTTAGAGCCTTACAAGGCCCTCCCTTTTTATCTCCCTTATTTGAGCCACTCCAGTTGGCTGACTTTCGGCCCCTGGAGCTTACAACCACCCTCCTTTTGACTTTAGCATCGGTCAAGCAAGTGGGCAACCTACAAGCAATGTCAGTCAGTGCGTCATGAGCAGGGGCGGATTTAGTGAATTGGGGGCCCCTGACAAATATAGGAATGGGGCCCTATACATTTGCACGCATTTACCTATAGATCAACCTTGAGGTTCCTTTTTTGTCGTGATGCTTGCTGCTGCACAGTGGTGCCCCATAGTTGTGTCCAATGTTTCTACATTTTTCATGTACATGTTATAATGGGATCCTTTCATTTACATTTACTCATTTACCAGATCACGAAATAGCAATTGATTTACCGTTTTAAGTTTTAACAAAAAACAAAAATTATAAAATGATAAACCTCACAACTTGAACCTTTAAACCATTTTTTTAAGAAAAGGGATGAGTCAGGAGTATAAATTATTATATTATTTAAAACGGATTTATGTGGGTGAATTTTGGCATTGGTCTGAACAAAAACTGTAGACTGTCACTGGATTATTGAAAATGCAATGACAATGATTCTCCCGTGATATGTGTGTGTACATGGAGAAGACATGCATGAAGAGAATTAAGGGAGCTGTTGTCAGTGAGAGGACCTGCTGCGTTGCCTGGTAACCAATTGACCATATGCACAGAGTGCTCTTTAGAACTTCTGCATAGTTTTAGTTTAGTTTATTTTTGCACAAGAGTAACATTGATGCAAAAAAATACAATCCATATACTGTGCAGGGAGAGGCAGAAAACCCAAAGGGCTTATTTAGAGCCTCCACCTAAACAATGGAGAAAAAACAAACAAAAAAAAAAAAAAACTCAGAAAACTGAAAGAAAAAGTTTGATTACAATAACAAATATATAAATACAAATGACTACAAATTAATTACAACATATGTTGAAAAAATAAAACCCAGAAATAATATACTCAAAAAACAAACCATATATGGTACATAAAATAAATTAAAAAAGACAAGATAGATTATTGCAGAGCAGCATTTAAATGATCCTTTATACATCTTTTATAACAAGCCAGCTCGTAAACACCCATAAAAGCTGATTTAATGTGGTTTATATAGGTAGAGACTCTT
This sequence comes from Onychostoma macrolepis, assembly GCF_012432095.1. NCBI lineage: Eukaryota > Metazoa > Chordata > Actinopteri > Cypriniformes > Cyprinidae > Onychostoma > Onychostoma macrolepis. The sequence goes on along the minus strand of NC_081167.1, from coordinate 11,942,436 downwards.
GAGACCCTTACAGAAAGCTCTCATGCCTCTTTCTTGTCAGAAATCGAAAAATAATAATTGCAACATCGTAAATAATCATAGCATAACAATAATGATAGATGATGCCTTTAACATTAGGTAGCTAGAGATGCTATCTCCCAAATGACATCATAATGGTATTATTGATAATCAATAACTTACCTTCATAGTTATGAACACATTTTAAACACTTATAATATTTGCCTTCTCAACTCTATGGCTGTGCATTAAAATTCACTTTAAAGATAGACTTTTCATTCATGAAGATGACATGAAAAAAATGTGTCTCCTAGCGAAAAACAAAGACTTTTAAGATGAAAATGTTATTAAATTATCATTATAACTAGTAGATGGCAGCAGAGGATCACTCATTAGCTCAGCTGCCATTTCAACTCCAAATTTGTGTGCTTTTATTGTACTGAAGTATAAAGTATAGCAAGTGCAGGAATCACAAAGTGTCATGTCATTTTATATATAAATAAATATGCCCCGACACCAAAAGCATATAAGGGAGAATTATTTAAACTAGTTAACTACAAATGAAATAAGGTCATTATTAATGGTATAACAATTAAATAATGCATTAAATATTTTGAAATATTTTTAGATTTAATTTAGTAACTAGATTTTTAAAGTTTTATCTTTAACTGTAAAAGCTGCTAAATATATTCAGTCAACACAGACTTGTTACTGTTGTAGTTTTGCTACTCTAAATTTAGCCTGAACTTAATGCTCAGCTATATTTTGACATTGGCTTGTCTTCCATTGTCAAGGTCAATCATACCAATGAGTCCCTGAAAATTTAGCAGATTTACCCGCGTAATATTTAACACCCGCGTTTGTCATTCCTGAAATGGTATATGTGGATGTTTGGTCCTCTTAGATAAACAAACATTTTCTTCAACTTGTGAATGGATCTATAAACTAAGCAAAGAGCGCACCTCTTACAGCACAGTACAATTGACTGGAAATGACTGAGCTGGCTTATCTAAAATCAGGAAGTAATCGTGCATATGGTCAATTGACAGAGCATTAGTGATTGCTTTGAAATATATTGGAGACAATATTTTTCATACTTTTTCCCGGTTTTTCCTTAACTGAATTGGATGTGGGGTTTTTTTTTTTCTCTCTTTTTACATTATACACAAACTGAACTTTATTACATTTATCGCATGAAATGAACAGTATTATACACCTCAAAGGGAAATTTAACTGATTTACGATATCAAATTCTTCTTACTGTTTGATGTTTTATTGCTCTGTGTTATGTGATTGTATTTGCTATTCTTCTTCTTATTATTATTGTTACAGTAAAGTGTCATTTTTATATTCAACTTCTGGTCTCCTGGTATAAGCTTAATATCTTCCTCCCCAATTCTTTTCGAGTCTAGAGCGGGTCCAGTGGATATTTCCATTGGAGGACGCAAGTGCTATATGTGTGTGTGTGTGTGTGTGTGTCATCAATCTATTATCAGTGCCTTAGAAATTTTTTGCACTAATGCTGTGTGCTGCACAAATCACCTCCCATGTTGATTACAATGTCACTGTTGTGCAACATACAATGACCAATGTCTACATCAGGGTGAATTTAAGCAAACAGCAAATACTATTTGTTAGTAAAACAAATACAGTGGACTTAATGCCTGGCTCACACTACAGGATTTTTTGCCCGATTTAGCCCCGATTTCCCCCTCCCGAGAATCGGAGGGAAAATCTTGTCAAGCACGGTCCCGATGTTCGGCGCGGATTATCTGGTAATGTGAGGCGTTCACCGATAGAACTTTGCACCTCCCGATCCTCTAGCACACAAGTCGGGGCCGCCCCGATCATATCAAACATGTTTGATATTTTGGATTTAAATCGGGATGATGACGGCTATATGACGGCTATACGTCAGCACTTTAACAGCCAATGCGTGACCGCAAAACAGCTGCTGTACGGCTCCGTTGAATAGTGGAGACGGAGGAAACTGCTTCTTGAAGTTTTGTAGTAACACGATTGTCTGTATAATGTGTCGAACACGTATCACAACCGATAAGCAGAAAGAGAAGCGCTGGGGTGAAATCACCTCAGTTTTGAACATACCGGGTGAGTGAAAGCTGCTAGAGCACACTAGCTAATGCCGAGTTCACACTGCACGATTTTAGCCCGATTTTTCACTGGCCGACAGGTTTTGATAAATCGCCAACAAATGCCCGACATCGGAGGCAAATCAGAGCTGGTTCACGCGAGTGACAATCGCGCAGTGTGAATTACCCCTGGGTGGCCTGTACCAAGGGAAGTATGAGTGGTTTTGATGAGCTGGTTACGTTGAAGGCGAGGAACATACTGAAGGTGTTGTGGACAGCCCGGCGGATTGGCAGGAGGATTGGTTGATGCGACTGGTGGAGAGGTCCATTGAATGGGATTGGAGATGAGTTTGGCGGGTAAAATGGTCTCAGGTTCCTCATTATTGCCTTCTGGGGTGTGTATGCGAGATAGGGCGTCTGCCTTGGTGTTCCTGGTGCCGGGTCGGTAGGTGATTTGGAAGTGGAATCTGGTAAAGAATAGGGCCCATCTGGCTTGTCGAGGGTTGAGTCGTTTTGCATCGCGGAGGTATTGTAGGTTCTTGTGATCGGTTAGGACGATGAATGGATGTTTAGACCCCTCCAACCAGTGCCTCCACTCTTCTAAGGCGAGTTTAATGGCCAGGAGTTCTCGGTTGCCGATGTCGTAATTCCTTTCTGCCGGGCTGAGTTTGCGGGAGAAATAGGCACATGGATGGAGTTTGGGAGGCTTCCCCTGCTTCTGGGACAGGACGGCGCCTATTCCCGTGGTAGAGGCATCAACTTCTACCACAAAGGGTAGTTCCGGATCGGGGTGAGTGAGGAGAGGTGCATTGGTGAAGGCATGTTTGAGTTTCTTGAAGGCTTCTTGGGCTCTAGGGTTCCAGGAGAGCGTCTTGGGTTGACCTTTGAGCAAATCTGTTAGAGGACTGGTGACGGTGCTGTAGTTGGCAATGAACCTTCGATAGAAGTTTGAGAAGCCGAGAAATCTTTGTAATTCTTTGACTGTGGAAAGTGTGGGCCAGGAGGTGACTGCTTCCACCTTCCCCTTGTCCATGCGGACGCCATGCTGATCGATGATGTATCCTAGGAAGTGAACGGAGGGTTGGTGGAATAAACATTTTTCTGCTTTGAGGTAAAGTTGGAATTTTCGGAGCTGTTGAAGGACCTCCGCAACGTGATGGCGATGTTCGGCCAGGCTCCGGGAGTAGATGAGGATGTCATCTATATATACGATCATGAATCTGTGTAAAAACTCCCGGAGCACTTCGTGAATGAATCCCTGGAATACGGAGGGAGCGTTGACAAGCCCATAGGGCATAACCCTGTATTCGTAGTGGCCGGTAGGAGTGACGAAGGCGGTCTTCCACTCATCTCCCTCTCGTATTCGGATGAGATTATAGGCGCTGCGGAGGTCCAGTTTGGTGAAGATGGTGGTGCCGCGGAGTTGTTCTAGTGCTGCTGGGACAAGAGGAAGGGGATACCGGTATTTGATGGTGATGTCATTGAGTTTTCGGTAGTCAATGCAGGGTTGTAGGCCACCGTCCTTCTTTGCGACGAAAAAGAAGCTGGAAGCAGCAGGGGAGGTAGATGGAACGATGTAACCTTGTTGTAAAGCCTCCTCAATGTACTCCTCCATGGCCTTCCGGTGGTGACAATGGATAGATCCTTCCTCGAGGTACAGGCTCACCCGGAATGAGATCGATCGCACAGTCCCATGGCCGGTGAGGTGGTAACTGGGCAGCCCTCTACGGACAGAAGACTTCGCTAAAGTGGGAATAACAGGCAGGGATTTCGATGGATAATTTTTCTCTAGGGCTTTCAATGGAGGTGGTGAGGACCGGTATCACTTCTTGAACTCGTCGTAAGGGTTGTGGTAAATTGGGGAAGCAATGAGGAAAACATCTTTCACCCCACTTTAGGACCTCTCCTGTCCTCCAGGAGAGATGGGGATTGTGCTGCACCAGCCACGGACGACCCAAGATGATGTCCACCGTGGAACCCTCCAGAACCAACAAATGTAACTCCTCTTGATGAAGCTGTCCAATTTTTAACCGAATCGGTCCAGCACTGCGGCGGACGGAACGTCTTGTGATGGGTGTTCCGGTTATGGATTGTACCGCATAGGTGGTCGTCGTGGTCGAGGTAGGGAGTCGGAGCTGCTGGAGGAGGTCCCCTGCGATGAAGTTGCCCGCTGAGCCAGAGTCGAGGAGGACGGTAACTGTAATCATATGAGAACCGGCAGTAAGCAGTGCATGGGTGGACAGAGGTTTGTATTAATGAAATGAGGGGAGTACAGAACTCACCAGGGCTCGACGAGGACGGAGGGGACACTCCAGGATCCGATGTTTGTCATCTCCACAGTATAGGCATAATCGCTGGGTGATTCTCCTTTGACGTTCTTGCAAGGTTAAATGAGTGGAATCGGTTTGCATTGGTTCTGGAGGGTCAGTTGTCTCTGGTTGGCGACGTGGTGGAGATGCGATGGCTGAAGATGGATCCAAGGAACATGATTGTAACCGATTAGAGCAGCGAATGGCCAGTTGAATGAATTTCTCCAGTTCAAAGGTGTCGTCGTATGAGCTTAAGTGGATGCGTAAGCGGGGTTCGAGCCCCTGTCGAAAGGCGGTGATGAGGGATGGCTCGTTCCAACCACTGGCTGCAGCGAGAGTGCGGAATTGCAATGCATATTGATGGATGGTCTGATTACCCTGACGAAGATGGTATAGCTTCTCCCCCACGGAAGAATCCCCCGGTGAGCTGCTGAACACTTCCTTGAAGTGGTGAATGAAGTTGGCGAAGGTGTGAGTAGCGGGACCGGCTTGATTGAGGATGGTCTCCGCCCATTTTAGCGCAGGTCCTGTGAGGGATGTTACGATGAAATCGATTTTCGCTTGATCTGTGGTAAAGACGTGGGGTGAAGGTTTATGGTTAATGTGCATTGCATTAAAAAGCCATCGCATTCCTCTGCCGAACCAGAGAAGGGTGTTGGGCGGGCCATGGGACTGGCGAGTATGATCTGTGAGGAAGGATTGGTGATGGTGGGAGGTGGTTGCGAGGATGGTGGAGCTGGTGGCGTGGGTGGTGTGGATCGCTGTATCAGTACCTTTTTGAGGGAATCCACCAGCTCCTGAAACGGGTCCGGAGTGCTCATCGTGATGTTGTCGGTAAGGTCCGATCTTCTGTTATGGTAAGAGCCGGACACAGAGATGAGTGGATACAGAGGTGGGTTTTATTGAATGAGTTCAAGTGAGGTGAGTATTCAAATGAAGAGGTGGTTATCCGTGAATGACTGGTATCTGTCTGTAGTAGGGTTTGAGGACGAGACGAGGGGATCCACACAGACTCACACGTACACTCCGTCGACGAAGGATCTGGAAGGGGAAGAAAACAGATGCAAATGGAGAACAAAAGGGACGAATAATAGTAAGCTTCTCTTGAGGTCGGAGTCCACGTAGAAACTAACGAGATCGGACGGTGTAGTGTGAGTGGTGCTGGCTTAAGTAGCCGGGTTGATTGCTGTGGTGATTAGGTGCAGGTGCGGGTGATTAGTATTCGGGTGACCTGGAACGCTGTGATTGGTGGAGTGAAGGGCCTGACTGATCCGTGACAACATTAGCTGTGTGCTGTGATTTCGGCTATATTTGCATGTAAAATTAGAGAAGCAACATATCTGTCTTTTAACTGCAGACGCAGAGAGAGAGGTGTGTGCGCGCTGGGAAAGAGAGACCTCGCACACATGCAGCAGTTAGCTTCAGATGCATAATATTTTCATTTGCTACAAGCAGGATACACAAGAAGCCGTTAGGTTACTGACGTAACCCCGGTTCTCTGGTGATGACATGAAGTGAGGTATCTCACTATGGGAACACCTCAGGCGTGACTGATCGCGGAAGCACCAATAACACCACGTCTGCCAACTATGGCAGACCAATCGCTGCAGCGATCAGGGAGTCCCGCCTCCCTGTATATAAATCGCAGCTGCCGTTTTCCGCATATCTCTTTTACGTGCAGTAAGGCAAGGAGGGCAATATTTGTGAGATTCCTCACTTCATGTTATCAGAGAACCGGGGTTACGTCAGTAACCTAACGTTCTCTTTCTAACATTCGTTTGTGTCTCACTATAGGATATAGACCACTCCCATATTGCCGATGTGCTGACGAAGCAGACTGAAGAAAGAGAAGGTTATTATCTGAATCATAACCCCTGACAGAGGTGAAACAGAATGAAAAGAGGAATTCGCCCCTTAATAAACTACATTATACCTCCTGACTACTCACTCCCAGGACTGAGTGGGCCAGAGAGAGTTCAGTCACATCCAGTCTATAGAAACAAGCAAATGTGTGCGAAGAAGACCAGCTGGCTGCCGCGCAAATTTCTTGAATAGAAATGCCTCTAAACATAGCCCAGGATGTAGCCATACCTCTAGTCGAGTGTGCTCGTAATCCTATTCCTCTCACTGTTCTGCCCTCGAACACCACTCCCCAGCTCATGAGAGATGCATCTGTCGTCACCACTTTCCTTAACATAACAGGACCCAGAGGGCAACCTGTTCTGAGAAAAGACAGGGCTCTCCAATGACGGAGAGCGCTCAAGCATTCTGGTGAGATGCGCACTCTGTGGCTGAGACGGCTCTTGGGGTGCATGCCCTGTGACGCTGTCCAGTTCTGAAAATCCCTCATTCGCAGCAGTCCCAGGGGAACCACTGACAGTGTTGAGGCCATCAGACCCAGTAGCTGAAGACAGATTCTGAAAGAGACTGATCTCCCTCGTTGAAAAATGGAGAGGCAACTGTGAAATGTCTTGATGCGATCCTCTGATAGGAAAGCTCGAAACATCACTGAATTCAACCTGAGACCCAAGTAGACTATTTCCTGTGTAGGAGTTAGACAACTCTTTGTCTGGTTTATCTTAAAACCTAGTTTCTCCAGATGCGTCACTAGTGTGTCCGTATCGCTCTCTGCTTGCCTCAGGGATGGCGCGCAGATGAGCAGGTCGTCCAGATATGATGAAACTCTGATCCCTCCGTTCCTTAACAGCATCAGAGCCGCTTCCACACATTTGCTGAAAACCCTGGGGGCCAAAGCGAGGCCAAAGGGTATTTTTGTAAACTCGTATGCTGTGCCCTGATAAGCAAACCTCAGATATTTCCTGTGAGCAGGAAAAATATCTATGTGAAATATGCGTCCTGGAGGTCCACTGAGGTGAACCAATCTCCCTGACGAATGCACTGACACAACGTTCAGCGACGTATTTTGTATTTTCTGAGGTGTTTGTTGAGGACCTGTAAATCCAAAATGGGACGGAGACCTCACCCTCTTTTGGGAAACACAAAGTAACGGGAGTAAAAACCTAAGTGGCTTTCTCTCGTTTGAATCTTATCACTCCATTTCTCATTAAAGAGGATATTTCTTCCTCTAAAACCTGAGCTGTGCATGCGCGCCAGTTCGCTGCCTGAGCTGTGAGTGGGCCCTTCTCGTCTTCGCTCACTAGCGGTGTTGCAGCACACTCTAGTGGCGAAGGAGGGGAATGCCACTCCATTCGCCTTTATTTGTGATTGTTTTAATTTTTTGTGATCTTTCTTTATTTTTATCCCACTCTGCGCCCTCAGCCCTTGGCCTGGATGTGTCAGAGAAAACTTTATTTGTGATGGGATGCTTATTAACTTTTGTCCTTCTTCCCTCAGAACAAACCTCTTTGGGGGGCACCAGAGGAACATAGGCCATTTCCCCGCACACCTTGGACTTTGAACTGACCACACAAGCCCATTTCACATTTAAATTTCTTCTCCTTTTCCCCGCGGGAGGGAGAACGGAATTGTTCTGAAGGGATGGGACAGAGAAACCCTGAGTGCTCTTTTTGTTTCCCTGAGGGGCTGCTGCTGCAGCTGCGAAAGACTGCTTTGGTTTCACGAAACCGGGCTTTGACTGAGGGCCCGCGTTTCCCGGCTGTTGCGGTGGAGCCGGATGGGAAGGTTGATAATCAGAATGTCCCCCTCTCCCTGAAGGTCTAAAGTTCGGTCGGCTCGGGTGATAAGGCCTCTCCCTCCTTTTTCCGCAGGTCACATTGCTGACACATTGTCGTTACCGTCGCGTCGAACATGGCCTTTGGATCAATAGGGGCATCCAAAAACTCCACCTTCTCTTTGTCAGAGAGGCCTGACAAACCCAGCCATAGCGATCTCTCTCCCACAACCGCTAAGCCCATACTTCGACCGCAGCTTTGAACTGCTCCGCGGGACGTGCACAGGTTTAAATCTGCAATGACACATATCTCCTCGCAGAGTGCTGGGTTGGGAGATCTGGAGTCCAGCTGACGCCCCATCTCCTCTAATAACTCTGCCTGGTAGGCAGTAAGGAGGGACGTCGCGTTCAAAGCATGAACGGCCAGTGCAGATGATTTATAGATCTTTTGAAAAACAGAGGTGGCAAAGCGCTCTGTTTTCCCTGGCAGCGAGGCTCCAGTTGAAGAGAGCGCTGCCTTGCGACCTCGGTGCAAGTGATTAGCCACAGATGATTTGACAGGGATCATCCCCAAATCCTCCATACCCTGAACATCCAGCCTCGAGAAGCCCATGACAGGCACACGGTGGGAAAAAGGCTTGTCTGAAAACCTCTTCATTTCAGCCACACAAGCTGGGACGACTGGAATAAACTGTCTCGCTGGAGGGAGACGTGACGAAAGTCTCTTTCCATCATACAAATCTATTTCAGCACCCTGACCATGGCCAGTCGATCGAAAGTCCAGCCACGGCCCTGCGACAGACCTCGAGTAGATCCGTGTCCGTCTGTACAGGGGAGGGTGAACTCGCATCCTGTGCACTCGGTGGACACTACTGGATTGGGGGAAGAACAGCATCTTTATCATCATCATCCAGACATGTTCACAAGTCTCTGAGGCCCAAGTCCAAGTCAAGTCTCAAGTCTTTAATGTGGAGTCCAAGTCAAGTCTTAAGTCTTTGTTTTATTTATTAGCAACAGTTCTTAGAGCTAGTAGTTGAGGCTAAATCCGTTTTGAAATACTGATTTCACAATATGATTTTCTCAGAAAAAAACTTTAACAAAGTTTAAGACAAATTAGAAATGAAAAGGTGTCAGTTTGTTGTCAGACAAAATGCTGCACATTTCTTTGTAAAATTGAAATGTGTCAAACAACACAACTAAATTGAAATTTTAAAACAAACCCAAATAAATCAAATAAATAACTCAAATGAAAGAAATCTCATATAAACAAACTAAGGCTTTGTCTGTGCTCTTTTTCAATTTAAAATTAGAAGCAACCACTGTATTTTAAAAACAACACAATCCAAACAAATAGGCTGCATACATGCAGCATGAGCAGTTTTTAATCCAAATTGTATTGTATAATTTCGAAATGGTTTGACTTTAGTTTTGTGAAACTATTCTACATAAAATATCTGCACGAAACAAAACAGCAGATGGGCTGAATTAGAGAGCAGATTCACTCTCTGCAGGTGGCGCTTGAACAGCAATTAAACATCGTTCCCTTGGTTGCCGCTGTAAACAAAGCAGCGCTGCGGTTATGAACACTACTTTAATATGCATTATACAGAGGCAAGATGAAAAGAAAATACCATCTAAACTTTTCTAAAGATAGCCAGTTCCCCTCAGAGATACATTCATATAAACTCCCATACCAAATGACTTGCGTTTTTTTAGGAGTCTCACGAGTCCAAGACAAGTCCCAAGTCTTTATTTATGCGACTTAAGTGCAACTCGAGTTTCCATCTCTGTCGTCATCCTCGTCCTCAAGGATGGCCGGCAATACTTCATCCTCGTCATCTTCCTCTCCCACTAACGGATCCTCGAACAGTGGGGAAAAGACGGGCGACACCCTCTCCATCATCTCTCCCCACGAGCTGCTGGCCTGCGGACAATCCATCGGTTCCTCACTGGGTTGAGCAGAGAGGCATGGGTCCGACTTACCAGCTACTGCCACGCAGAGTCTCCACTCTTGGGTTTTAACCGAGAACTTCGAGCAGTGAGGACAGCCCTCGGGGTTGGACAGAGATGCCTGAGCGTGTTTAGCGCCTAAACAGGAGCTGCAGAGGCCATGTAAATCCTTCACAGAAATCCACATTCCGCAAGCACACGGATGGGGAGGATGATCTTTTCCTCCTTGGCTCTCCGGTTCTTTTGCAGTGGCCATGGGGCCTGCACTCTCTTTGTACGGTAAGCCCACCACAACGTGACAACTAGTACGGAGCTGTGCTGCGATAGAGAGCTGTCTTTTTCCTTCTTTTTGGTGCGTGGTGAACGCCCCCAAAACTTGGAAAATAAAAAAATTTAGAGCAGAAAACTCGCCGTGACACTTTAGTTATCTCACTCTAAGTGAAGTCGCGCAACAAACGTTAGGAATATTGCGTTTGGGACGTTACCTTGCGGCTCCGTCTGTAAACTGTTAAGCAAATGATTCCCGAAGTCTGCTGAGCCATCTTCCGAAGTCTTCACGGGAAAGAGAGCGAGAATGATGAAACGGCAGGTAGCTGCGGTTTATATACAGGGAGGCAGGACTCCCTGATTGCTGCAGCGATTGCTCTGCAATTGTTGGCAGACATGGTGTTATTGGTGCTTCCGCGATCGGTCACGCCTGAGGCGTTCCCATATTGAGATACCGAACAAATGTTAGAAAGAGAAGCTTTCAACTCGGACACGCAGAAGGTTGTCGTGGTAATAAACACCGTAAACAGCAACCGTTCACATGTCCGCACTTAATGTGCATCTGGTATATGCATTTTAGGGGGCCCTTGGCTTTTGGGGGCCCAAGACAATTGCCTACCTTTGCCTAATGGGTAAGTCCGCTCCTGGCCTTGAGTTTGGGCCTAATGACTGTAGAGTTGTCCTCAAAACCAAGACACGGCTATGTGCCTAAAGTGCTCTCCACTCCGTTTAGAGCACAAGTTATCACCCATCCAGCTCTTCCTAACCCAGAGGATGAGCAAGGTGCCAATTCACAGTGCTTCGGGCTCTTATGTTGTGTATGTTGAGCGCTCTAGCCACTTTTGGCACTTAGAGCAGCTCTTTGTATGCTTTGTAGATTTCTCTAAAGGGCTGCCATTAATGAAGCAAAGACATCTTGCTGGATAGTTGATGCTATAGCCCTGGCTTTACACCTTACAGTGTCCTATTGAAGTAAGGGCCCACTCCACCAGAGGAATGGCCTTCTCCTGGGCTTGGTACAGGGGAGTTTCAATTGGTGAGATCTGTGTGGCAGCTGGCTAGTCTTCATCATCTTCCTTAGCCAGTTGTTATTACCAACCTTTAGGCATTGATTTTTTTCCACTCTTATCCATTTGTTTGTGCAGCTACATAAAGCTACATGAACAAATCACGATTCAGTATTAGAGTAAACAGGAGTTTCTATGTGATAATGAAAAATCTGGTTCAAAGTACCAGTTGAGGTAAACATCAGCATAATAGACAAAGGAGAATCCCACTAAGGGCAACTGGCCAAACATCTGCTGTTTAACAGCTGTAGGGAATATGTAACTCTGTGTAACTGGGCCTGAACTAGTTACCAATGATTACCACTGTTTGGGCCCCAAAATACACCTTCCCCTCCCCAATGGCCAGTTTCCAACTAAATGGAAAGTGACAAGCAAAGACAGGTTACCACCAAAATCACAACTTTATTGGTATACATTCGTATAAAAAAACAAAAAACAAAAAACAAAAAAAAAAACAATAGAGCTCAACATCAATATAAAACCCTTTCCCCTTAAAATTCACAATCTACTTAACACGAAGTTAAAAACGTGTTAACAATCATGGCCAAATTACCTTACGTATGGAATTCAAAATGCCAGCTGGAATGGTGTACACCGTACTTCGACACAAGATAAGGCTCTATTATGAACCAATAATACTGGCCACCCTTGCACCAAATACACACAAATAATAACGTATAACAATAATATAAATATATATTATTATAAATAATAACGATGATAATACAATAACAAAAAAAAAAGAAAAGGAAAAAAAAAAAGTTACAATATACACACACCAATATAAAACAACACAAATTTTGTTTGTTAGTTTGTTTTTTTTCTTGGGCAACAATTGTCTAGCACAAAAACATTGGATGAGGCACAAAATCAAGAAATGCAAAAAAACCCTCAAATCACAATAAACCACCCCACTCAAAACAAAAGAAGAAACGTTCATCTTATACATAATCAAAACAACAAACCAAACAAAACCACCCAGTGAAATCAAAATAGAAAACAATTCCTAAATTCCTAAATGAGCAATACCAATATAAGCAAGACAAGATGTTAGGTAACCCAAACCAACTCACAAGATTAACAACTCTTATAAAAAAAAAAAAAGGAAAATATACAAGAAGGAAAAAACCCAAAATGACTAACATACAGCAAGAAGAACATATAGCAAAATGACTAACATACAGCAAGAAGAAACATACAGAATTCTCCAAGAAGGCACAACAGCGCCTACACTTTCTCCGCCAGCTGAAAAGAGCAAGTCTCCCTCCACCCATCCTCACCAATTTCTACAGGGGCACCACTGAGAGTGTGCTGACCACCTGCATCACTGTCTGGTACGGGACCGACAAGACACTGTCTGGTACGCAAGACCCTCCAGCGGACAGTGAACACAGCCGCAAAGATCATCGGTGCCCCTCTCCCCTCCATCCTGGACATTTTCCTTACACGATGCTCCAGCAAAGCCAATAGTATCGTGAAGGACTCCACACACCCCTCCCACAGTCTCTTCCAGCTCCTACCATCAGGAAGACGGTACCGCAACATCAGAGCCCGCTCTGCCAGACTGCTCAACAGCTTTTTCCCCCAGGCTGTGAGAGCCCTGAACTCAAATCACCCCACCCCTCTCTGAAACCCCATACAAACCCCCTACCTCCTGAAACATGGACCATCTGAAACTTATGGAACTTTTTTTTGTGCACTCTCCTCCTCTATGCGCACTAGTCACTTTTCACACACACTGCTGTGTGTATACAAATCCCACAAAAAGACTCAGTAATATATGTATGTTTACATGCTCATGCACTACAAATCATCCTGCACTGTTCCCCAGCCAGCTGCTGACTCACAATGTTTCTCTTCGCACATGTACAGTATTTATCTGAAGCACTCGTATAGTTTGTATTTTTTAGTTTATGTAGGTAAAAAAAAAAAATTATATATAGTATATTTATAGTCAAAATCTATCAGTAGGATAGTTGTGTATAGGTTTATATTGTTTTACTTCATTGCTGTATGCCTGTATTTATGTAGCACCGTGGTCCTGTGAGGCACAACATTTCGTTCCACTGTATGCCCCCGCATGTAGCGGAATGACAATAAAGCTCAACTTGACTTGAACTTGACTTGACAAATCAAATATACCACACACACATGCACATACAATCGTCCAAACCACTCAAACCAAGACAACACAACAGGTGCTTAGGTAGTTCATGTAGGCGATACAAAGGCCCCAAGCTGGTAGCGCATCCAAGGCAACGAGGGATAAATCGCCAGCGAACGAAGAGTACAAGATTTAAGGTAGAGAATTCAGCAAAACGCGCAGGCAGTAAGACTGCATCCCAAACTGGAACAGCTGGAAATTAATCCACAGCAAAGCAGCAGCTGGCAGGCTCACTTACGCGCCCACTAACATGGCTTGGATGGACCCCACTAATCTATAATTACACAAACAGCAAATTGTCATGAAACCAAAAATACAGTGAATGCCACAAATGCACCCATTCTAAATTAATAATTCCTCCCATCTCAACTCTAGGGCTTTCAAAACCACTTCGCTTACCGGATGAGTGAAGATATAAGCATCACACACACAGGTCAGAGCAACACCATGCTAATCAGGAACTGAAACCTCACCTGCTCCGTACGTAGCGTGATTACTACGCACCACACGCAATATACTTAAAGGGGCCACTCTACTACAATCTACCCCCAAAGGCTCCGTAACCACCACCAAAGAGTCCCCAGCACACTCATGTTCCCCCAAATCCTTTCTCTGTAACCCCAAATCAGTATTATTACCCTGTTGTAGCATTACAGTAGCCAATTTCAACAGAGACCTATGTACATGTTTAATCCGCGAAGGCTCCTCCAATAGAAAAATGCTATACACCTGCCCACCATCCCGAGGAGCCCTCACTATCTTGTACAGTTTGGTGGACCATTGATTCTGGATCTTATTCCGACCTCGAACCCCACTCTCATGCAAATGTACTAACTGGTCCTCGATTAAGGGTTGGTCCCTTACAGTCTGATCATACAAAGTTTTTCTATGGGCTGCCGCTGCCTCCAGCTGGGCTTTTACCCTTCCATAGGTGACTCTTAGCCTCTCCTGATGCCTAGCCACCCAATATTCCACACTACCCATAACTGGGTTTTCCACCCCAGCAAGCAGAAAATCTACCGGCAACCGTGGGGTCTGTCCAAACATCAGGAAATGGGGAGACTCACCAGTAGTATGATGGCACTTGGTATTATAGGTAAAAACCACATGTGCCAAGTGCAAAGTCCAGGAACGTTTCTGCAATCATGCAATGTTCGATTGAAGCGTTCACACTGCCCATTCCCCTGCAGATGATATGGAATCGCGTGGGCCTTCTGAAGTCCATAAAGATGACACAATTGAGCAATCACTGCACTCTCAAAATTACGACCCTGATCGGAGTGAATTCTGGCTGGCACACCCAACTTATAGAACCATGCCTGGACTAAAACACTGGCCACAGTGGTCACCCTCTGATCCCTTGTAGGTCCGTTCCCTGCCTTGATGACCATTCCCATCATGTAGCTGCCTAAATACCTTGTCCGACAGAACCTCTGGTAATACCAATTGGTCTACCTCCTCCCCACCATCAGGAAGTTGGAGATGACAATACAACAATCCTTCTTTAAAAAAATAACCTTCCCCATTGTCGCAAGAGCTCCAGCCCAGATTTAGACATTAGCTGTCGCTCCACCCTAGATTGGTACTTTTTCACGGAAAAGAATGCAAGAAATGGCCCCAATGTTGGATCATTCAACTGCATCTCCTGGAGCTCCTCCCTTGAATTAAATGGGAAGGCAGCAATAGCATGCTGTTCTACACCTACCAATTCACCTTCTTCCTTCTGACAAATGCCAGCTATGCGGAGCATCTCAGGCAATGGTGTATCAGAAGACTGCGTCGAGATACCAGAGGAATACTGCCTCGACAAGGAGTCTGCATTTCCATTCACACGGCCAGGACTATACTTAATCTCATAATCAAAAATTTTCAACTGGGACACCCAGCGCTGCTCAGTTGCACCTAACTTAGCAGAGCTCAGATAACTCAATGGATTATTATCTGTATAGACTGTACAATGATGACCCAGGAGGTAGTCCTTGAACTTCTCTACCATCGCCCATTTAAGGGTGAGCAGTTCCAACTTCATGGAGTTATAATTCTCCATATTCT
The DNA here is from genome assembly GCF_012432095.1 of Onychostoma macrolepis. Taxonomy (NCBI): domain Eukaryota; kingdom Metazoa; phylum Chordata; class Actinopteri; order Cypriniformes; family Cyprinidae; genus Onychostoma; species Onychostoma macrolepis. The sequence continues at coordinate 11,926,909 of NC_081167.1, read as the reverse complement.
TCTCTGTAGGCCTCGACTAGCATAGGCCACTGGCCGTAGCTTCCCACCGTGTTCCTGGCTAAGCACCGCCCCTAGCCCCGAGTGGCTAGCATCAACATCAAGTACAAAGGGCTTAGAGAAATCGGCATATGCTAAAACAGGTGCGGTAATCAACTTCTTCTTAAGACACTGGAACCCTTATTCACACTCTGTGGTCCAACAGCTCTCAATAGTTCTACCCGAGTCCCTTCTCTTCTTGGTGCCGACCAACTCCGCTACGAGGCGGTGCAGAGGGGCGGCCAACTTTGCAAACCTCTACAAACTGCCGATAGTAACTTGCGAAACCCAAAAAGGATCTCAACTCTGCAACATTGCTAGGCCGCCTCCATTCTGCTACTGTGCTAATTTTACCCGGATCAGTAGAAACACCCTCCCTTGAAACAACATGCCCTAAATAATGTACCTCCTGACAGAAGAAACAGAATTTCTCTAATTTTGCTTTTAGACCCTCCTGCTGTAGACGGCTAAACATCAACTCCAATCGTTCAAGATGCTGAGTTACTGTGGACGAGAAGACAATAATATCATCCAAGTACAACAACGTTTGAAATCGCTGATCCCCAAACATCCGCTCCATCAGCTGCTGGAATGTGCTTGGGGCATTGCACAACCCAAAGGGCATCCGATTAAATTCGAATAGCCCAAAGGGTGTGTAAAAAGCTGTCTTACTCTTATCTTGTTCTGCCACAGGAACTTGATTATATCCACTTACCAAGTCTACCGTAGAGAACCACTGAGCCCCAGAAAGGGCATCCAGTGTTTCTTCTATACGAGCAAAGGGGAAAGCATCTTTTCTAGTCTTCTGATTTAACTGCCTATAATCCACACACAATTGTATCTTACCATATTTTTTCTTAACAACAACTATAGGGGAAGCAAAGGGGCTACTACTTTCCCGAATCACCTGACTTGCAAGCAGTTGTTGCACGTGTTCCTTAACAGCAGCAGAGGTTCCTTAATCAGAAGGAGGTATGCGACGATACCTCTGCCGTATAGGGGCATAATCTGTTAATGGGATCTTGTGTGTAATCAGGTTAGTACACCCCAAATCACAATCATTAGCTGAAAATACAGATCTATGCAGTATCTCACAGAAGTGAGTACACCCCTCACATTTTTGTAAATATTTTATTATATCTTTTCATGTGACAACACTGAAGAAATGACACTTCGCTACAATGTATAGTAGTGAGTGAACAGCTTGTATAACAGTGTAAATTTGCTGTCCCCTCAAAATAACTCAACACACAGCCATTAATGTCTAAACCACTGGCCACTAAAGTGAGTACACCCCTAAGTGAAAATGTCCAAATTGGGCCCAAAGTGTCAATATTTTGTGTGGCCACCATTATTTTCCAGCACTGCCTTAACCCTCTTGGGCATGGAGTTCACCAGAGCTTCACAGGTTTCCGCTGGAGTCCTCTTCCACTCCTCCATGACGACATCACGGATCTGGTGGATGTTAGAGACCTTGCGCTCCTCCACCTTCCATTTGAGGATGCCCCACAGATGCTCAATAGGGTTTAGGTCTGGAGACATGCTTGCCAGTCCATCACCTTTACCCTCAGCTTCTTTAGCAAGGCAATGGTTGTCTTGGAGGTGTGTTTGGGGTTGTTATCATGTTGGAATACTGCCCTGCAGCCCAGTCTCCGAAGGGAGGGAATCATTCTCTGCTTCAGTATGTATACATTTATAAATTTAAAACTTTAATTAAAACATAATAATATACAAATATGAAAAATGAATAAATACATTCTAAAATAATAAATAGTATAATATAATATATATATATATATATATACACACAGGTGCTAGTCATATAATTAGAATATCATCAAAAAGTTGATTTATTTCACTAATTCCATTCAAAAAGTGAAACTTGTATATTATATTCATTCATTACACACAGACTGATATATTTCAAATGTTTATTTCTTTTAATTTTGATGATTAGAGCTTACAGCTCATGAAAGTCAAAAATCAGTATCTCAAAATATTAGAATATTTACATTTGAGTTTGAATAAATGACCATCCCTACAGTATACATTCTGGGTATCTCTTGTTCTTTGAAACCACAATAATGGGGAAGACTGCTGACTTAGCAATGATCCAGAAGACGAACATTGACGCCCCCACAAAGAGGGTAAGTCACAGAAGGTCATTAATGAAAGGTGTGGCTGTTTACAGAGTGCTGTATCAAAGCATATTAAATGCAAAGTTGACTGGAAGGAAGAATTTGGGTAGGAAAAGGTGCACAAGCAACAGGGATGACCGCAAGCTTGAGAATACAGTCAAGCAAAGCCGATTCACTTGGGAGAGCTTCACAAGGAGAGAACTGAAGCTGGAGTCAGTGCATCAAGAGTCACCACGTTCAGACGTCTTCAGGAAAAGGGCTACCAAGCCACTTCTGAACCAGAGACAACGTCAGAAGCATCTTACCTGGCCTGTGGAGAAAAAGAACTGGACTGTTGCTCAGTGGTCCAACGTCCTCTTTTCAGATGAAAGTAAATTTTACATTTCATTTGGAAATCAAGGTCCCAGAGTCTGAAGGAAGAGTGGAGAGGCACAGAATCCATGTTGTTTGAAGTCCAGTGTGAAGTTTCCACAGTCAGTGATGATTTGGGCTGCCATGTCATCTGCTGGTGTTCGTCCACTGTGTTTTCTGATGTCCACAGTCAACGCAGCTATCTACCAGGAAATTTTAGAGCACTTCATGCTTCCTTCTGTTGACAAGCTTTATGGAGATGCTGATTTCATTTTCCAGCAGGACTTGGCACCTGCCCACACTGCCAAAGGTACCAAAAGCTGGTTCAGTGACCATAGTGTTACTGGGCTTGATTGGCCAGCAAACTCGCCTGACCTGAACCCCATAGAGAATCTATGGGGTATTGTCAAGAGGAAGATGAGAGACACCAGACCCAACAATGCAGATGAGCTGAAGGCCATTATCAGAGCAACCTGGGCTCTCATAACACCTGAGCAGTGCCACAGACTGATCGACTCCATGCCACGCCGCATTGCTGCAGTAATTCAGGCAAAAGGAGCCCCAACTAAGTATTGAGTGCTGTATATGCTCATACTTTTCATTTTCATACTTTTCAGTTGGCTAAGATTTCTAAAAATCCTTTCTTTGTATTGGTCTTAAGTAATATTCTAATATTTTGAGATACTGATTTTTGACTTTCATGAGCTGTAAGCTCTAATCATCAAAATTAAAAGAAATAAACATTTGAAATATATCAGTCTGTGTGTAATGAATGAATATAATATAAAAGTTTCACTTTTTGAATGGAATTAGTGAAATAAATCAACTTTTTGATGATATTCTAATTATATGACCAGCAACTGTATGTATATATATATATATATATATATATATATATATATAACAGAAATATATTAAATGAATTAAACTATAAATTTAAATTATATAATAAACAAACAAATATGGGGGACAAATAGGCAGAGAAACAATAAATGCATCAAACTATACATTACGACTATAGCAAATGAATATATCATATAAATGAAAAACTTCAAATAATGAATAAAACACAAATTACTAATTACTCTGTGTAGTAAATGCTGCTCCATCTGAAAGCACATGATGGAGATTTAAGTTGTCAGGCAGTGGTCTGCATGTAGATTTAAGGTGTTTTTTTAAGTGTTTAAGTGTTGTGAAGACTAGTATTTTAAGGATGTATGAAAAACATTTCTGCACATCAGCATGGTTTTCCTTCCCATCATTTTGTGATTTACATCCACTTACCTCATCTGTGATAATAGCAATGTACATTGTTGTGGTTGTTATTAATTACTATCATTTGATACTTGGTGTACAAATTTTTTTTTTCTGTTTCCAGATGGGGCACCGAACACGAGAGTACAGTAGAAGAGGAGTAAACCAAGATGATGGAGAACCACCACACCAATCTCACAGTCAGGAAAGGAGGGCTGGTCATCGGCCCTCAATATCCATGGTTGGGGGCATCCCCAGATGGCATAATATCATGTGACTGCCATGAAATGGGTGTGTTAGAGGTAAAGGCACCCAGCAGCCTTCAGAATAGCACTTTGATTGAGAAAAGCAAAGAGGACAGTGCATTCTGTCTCCAAGAGATTGGCGGGAAACTTTCACTGAAAAAGGACCATCAGTACTTTTATCAGGTGCAGACACAAATTCACCTGACACAAGCAAGCTACTGCGACTTTGTCGTCTGGGGACCAGGGGAAGATGGAAAATGAGAAATCCACATTGAGAGAATTCTGCCTGATACTGACTTGTTTGACATCATGTGTGAAAAGGTACGCACATTTGTCCAGAAATGCGTAATTCCAGAGCTACTAGCAAAAGTGTTTACAGCTCCTATTCTAGTGACATCACTTACCACCAAACCATCTGAAGACAAAGGCTGTTACTGCGGGGTGCCTGTTCTGCATAATGATGACAGACTTGAGTGTAAGTCAGGGATCTGTAATAGACCATACATTCACAAAAGTTGTTTAAAACTTGACTCCACACATTTGAAAATGTCAAGTTGGAAATGCAGTGAGTGTAAGTGGGAGATAACAAAAGAGGGATAACAGAAACAAACTGAACACAGTATAAGTTTGAAGCATTTTATTCAACAGAATAATATTTGTTCGATTCACATTCTTGACATCAAATTAGTTGTTTCTAATTAAAAAATATGAATTGATCGGCGTCATTGTCATTATTTAATTGATGGAAATAACAATCCATTGTGCATCAACACACTTTTTAAATGTTTAGCCCAAAGGAACAACTGATGGAGCCACATTTGTCAGTGCACAGCACACGTGGGCTATTTTATCAAGAGGTGTTAGACCTTTGGGATGCTCAGCTTCACACATCTGAATTCCTACTGTACTTTGAAGTATGATGTACGATTCCTTGCCTCTCTCAACATGAATCCGAACTGATGCAAGTCCTCGTGTGGACTCCAATTCCACTGGACCCAGCTGCTTTTTCCCTCTAGTAAAAGCTGGGATCTTAAGCTCAGCATTGTACAGACCAACGGAGTCTGCCACATCAAACCCTCTATCAGCCAATATCACATCACCTGCGTGGAGTTTCAGTCAAGTATTTGTCTGATGTTCTGCCTCCCCATCCTTTTGATATAAAAGAAACTGTTCCTTGTGGTGTTATGCTAATTAGGTATTTCATGGTATGGTGATGTTTGTATTTTGAGTAGGTCTGTGCTCTTGCTCTTAGGTCTTTAGGTTTTTCGATAAAAATCTCAAAGCGGTCAATAATGCAGGCACATCTGCGAAAGACCTGTCTAAATATCATAGGCATTGAGAGCTGAAGCCCTTCTCGATTTGGCCAACACACAAGTGCGGGAACAAGTCTTGCATTTAACACTTCAATCGTGTTCCGAAATGTTCTGCTGGCAGTTGGAATTGAGATCTTAAATATACAACTGAGCAATGAAAGGGAAAGGTTCATTCTCAGCCTCATAAGAGTTAACAGCAGTTGCTGAAAGGGAGAGAGGTTTGTACCAGTGCAAAAATTATATCACAAATGTCAAAACTACATGTAACTTGGAATATGTGGGGATTCCAGTCATTGCTTTTACTTTTTCATCGTCTTTTTCAAAAGCTAGTTCATCAAAAGTTCCTGATTTAATTTTGTCTTTCAGCTTTTGGTTTTCCTCCCTAAGGTCATTACATTCCCTCTGCAATCTTTCAAACTTTTCCTTGCATTGTCTGTTGTCACACTGTTGTTCATCCTCAGCAGGTGGTGCCAGCTCAGCATCAGGCACTGATGACAATTCTAGATCATCCAGTGCATCTTACTTCTTTTCAACCCTCTTGTGCTGCTCATGCCTCTCAATGTCCTTCTCCCTCTTCCTCTTCTTTGTGGCTGTGTGTGTGAGAAGACTGATGGAACCCAGTAAGGGGATCAGATTTGGCACCTACAGTGATAGAAGAAAGTTTGTGTGCAACAAGTTGAAAAAAAAAAAAAAAAAAATCAGTTAAATGAGTACCATTCTTGCAAACTGGCTAAACAATCTCTCCCTTAAACAAATGCTGATAACTATTCAAATTGAAAGTAAACCTTTTCTTTAATTATATCTTATCACAACCTCAATTTCAAAAAATCTGGATGCTATGTAAAACGTGTATCAAAAGAGAAATCATCACGAGTTTATATTATTGAAAAACAATCATGTTTATCTTTCTGAACAAGTATATATTGTCTTAGTACTACATATGATCGAATAAAGGCGAGATAGGATTTACAAATCATTGCATTTTTCAGTTTATTTAACGTCTAAAAGCATCCAAACTTTAACTTTAGCTAACAATTTGTGTAAGTTAACTACCGTATTAACTAATCACGGCCACTGTAGTTGGTTGCCTCAGTCCACAACAAAAACAAACATGTAAGAAGATTATGTAAAGATATGATTTATATCCAGTGTTTACGTGAGCGTACCTTTGATGAAGTGTTCACTGCAAATACGAGTGTACTTCGACGGCTGCCATTGTTTGCCCTCCCTGGGGACAGAGGCACGTTTAATGGCACAAATCCACAAATTCCTCCTCTCTGGATTTTCTTCCTCGGACGGGATTCTGTATAAGCATAGCCCAGGCTTGTCTCCTCTTCGGCTGGTACATCCTATTGCACAACAACTATCCGGCATTTTCGCTTAACGAAAGAAATCACTCAGTTCGTGCTTGGCGGGCAGCGGAAGATAGCATTGTTTTTCCCACCAGGGGGGCGTTCCCCTAGTGGCGTGACGTCACGTGAAAACTATCAATTGGGAGATCAAACAACTCTGAGCCATGTTGATTAAACAGCTCCCGAAAACACTCACCAATCACATTCATCCCCAGTAGACCTGGCAACCCTGGAGTTGAAGGGGCCTGAAGGGGATCCTTTATGATCAAAACCCCCTTATAACAAATGACTTTACCCAATATGACAAAATCCAGCTCAAGGTATCCTACAAAAGGGATAGCTGACCCATTGGCAGCCCGCAGTTGCAACCACCCACGGTCATTCAACCTTTCCTTACCCCAGGGTTCAAAATGTGCCAAGAAGAAACTCTCTGTGATGGTAGTTACCAGGGCTCTCAAGTTATAGCAAAAGTTTGGAGTGAGATTAGGGGAGGGGCCACGCAAAGGGGAGGAGTCACACAAAGGGGAGGAGCAAGTCAAATATTTGCAGCACCCAAAGTTTTTGCTAGCAGTTCAATTGTTCATAATTGACCAGCACAAATAGAAATTATAACATCTGGCAAATCTGATGAAAGACAAATTCATTCTAATAAAATAAAAAGATTTATGTATTTAAAAATACAAACGTATCAAAAATAAAAATAAATTTTGCCCCAAACGAGCCAACTGAACAGCAGTACTTAATGTACATACTGTAGGCTACTTATTTTTTTTTTTTTACTGCCTCACGTACCCCACTGCACAGCACAAATGATGAACTCAGAAAGAGCAGGTGTTGTTACTGGCCGCCAGGGGCGGAGCCAGACATTATAAACATCCGGGGCTTAGCCCAAATGTTGTTGCCCATTTGGGTGAACTAATCCTAATGTTTAGCTGACAAATGTGCTTAAGTTGAATCATGCAATAACGGGGTGGTCTAACTGCAAATCAAGGATCTCCAACAATCCCATTTAAATATGGGCTTCAGTTATTCTGAAGTGAATACATGAGGCCAACAGAAGAACATTTACTGTATTTATATTAGATTTCTTAAGGGAGTAGCATAAAAAGATAAACAGTGGCATACAGGGCCGTACGCAGGATTTTCTAAATACTGAGGTCCCAAAATGTAGATTGTTAGGGGGGTTGGGGGGCATGCTCCCCCGAGAAAATTTAGATTTTCCTGACTTACATGTGTGCATTTTAAGATGTTTTAAGGCTCATAAATTGGATAATAATATAGGTTTAAAACCAAGTCAGTGGGCAGTAGTAGCATAAATTCTTTTTCAAGATGTCACAGATTCTTAAACATGAGAATCAGATTAAATGTTGCAATGAATGATCCACACTACAAACTGGAAATAGAGAAGATATAGTTTGTTTATGTTTATGAATTTAATAAACTCAAGTTTATTACCAACTATCCTGGTAGCCTTCAGTAAAATCAAGTGTCTAAAATGATTAAACATAAATATTATTTTTTATATTTTTAATTCATACTAACAGAAATTAATCTTTTCCAATAATTTTAAACAGATTTTTACATTTTATGGGCAGTTTTACCTTTATAAAGCCATTTTTTTCTAAAAGTGCCCATTATCTTTTGAATCAAATTCTTACATTTCATCAGTGAAGAATAATAAGACATTTGGGCTGTTACCAAGCAAATGAAATCAACACAGAAGCTAAATTTTAGATATATTTACACACTGTTTAATGCAAGACATGAATGCATTTAACTGCAATTACAAATGCATAAATAATGTTTTGATATATTAAACATAAAACGTTAAATACTATTATTTTAAATGATTTAAAACATGAAAAAATCGGGGGGGAAATCAAAATGTGAAATTAAAACCTCCAGTAGGTGGCAGCAAATCACTGTTAATAACTGAGTCACTGCGATTGAACCGAATCATTTAAACGGTTGATTCATTCAGGAACAAAACACCATCATGTTGCTCAGAGACTCAAAGTGCTGTGGCAGTGTTTGAAATGATTTTTGCTGGCGAAATACAGCAAAAACAGCCAATATGGTGTCTAAAACGTAATTCTCTTGATATTAGCCCATTACTTATTGAACCGTTGTATAAAACAATATCACATTTGTATCCATGCTCATTTTATTTAAGAAAAAACGGCACTCTTCGTGTGATATTTATTAACAAAATGAAATGATATAAATATATACATTTTCTTCCCCCTTATCTTTAATTATGTGATCATTCTTAATGCATATTAATAGACTGAATCATGCACCTCTAGCTTTAAATGCGTAAGCGCATGAAGTTAGTCTAGCCAGACGTCATCATGTAGTCGCGCATGCGTGCACTCTGGTGTGTTTTATTTGGTTTTTGCCATATACTCGATAATGTCATGTCTCTCGAGTTCAGTATTTGCGCTAAACATGCGCAGATTTGGTTTGCATGAGCTTGCCCAAGACATTAATAAGTGAACATAATTTACAAAAAGTAACCCGCTAGGTAAAAATGCTTGAGGTGAATGAGATGAGAGGAGTGACGTGCTGAGTGATTCACAGGAGGCGTGGCTATGTAGGACTGCGGTGTGTAACAAACCCAAAACATTCGGGGCTCTTGAAAAAACACTCGGGGCTCGTGATACAAGCTTTACATATTTCATTAGCTTGACAGTAGTGATAAAATAGTATTAAAATTTATAGATACATTTATATTATAAAAATTTCAGTAGCAACCTATTTTTTCAACCTGGTCTCATAAAAATATGTACCTCTGCGCACTTTTTGTGCGACACCGTTTTACGTACCTTGCTGCACGTTTCGCTGCAGTTTCAAATAGAAATGTCCACTGAGTGGCGCTAAAACACAGGTTCAATATGTGAACCCTGACACGTTTTTATTACGTAGATATTGGTACGTATTGCTGTTTTTTTATTACGTTGCTTCAGATACTTATTGTGGCTGTTCAGAATTCAAATATCCCGGGACTGTCGCTAAAGGTGAATGCTCTATTGTGTTGGAAATATGCCCTACACCAAATCCAACCCTAAACCTACCCGATAGTGTTAACAAATGCAAAACTGATATAAAAACGTATAGTTGATGCAACTGGGCCATTTGAACGTCCTTTTACGCAGATTTTAACTGTTTTTTCGAACCGTAGTTACACGGGATCCGAACCGGTGCTTCTCGTCTCCTAAGTCCGTCTCCGTGAGCTACCGAACAAACTTGTCATCTATAAAAACCCATAGATATGAAGCTGGATTTGTGCGATGCTAACGTTCAAAAGCATCAGTTTTCAAATCTCCCAGCATATTAATATTGTTTTGAAGTCATAGCATGATATTCTCCTAATTGTGTGAAAATTACGCTTTATTAATCGCAACTCTGTAAATTTGTGTGAAAGTGTTCATTTATTTTGGAAACTGCAGTGATATGTACTTATTGGTACGTATTTTGTGTCATGCTAAAAAAGTGCACCCAGGTACGTAAATGCCATGAGACCAGGTAGCATTTTTTCTAAGTAGCAGTGTGACAACACACACATAAACACACAAACTACCTATATTACTATGCGTAAAATACGAGATACCCGACTGGCAAATTAGTCACTCTTTTGAGTCTGTTCTTTTCAATGAACAGGCCTACCTCAAACAAAGCACAGTGATTCAAATGAAGATTCAGTCTAACTCAAGCACTAATATCGTTTGGCAAGGTAAAACAATCCCCTGGCCTGAAGGCAAAGAACAAGTAAATTAAAATATATATTATATATATATATATATATATATATATATATATATATATTATTATTTATTTATTTATTTTTAATCTGAAAGCATTTCCCTCATACTTTTCAGGTCAATTAAGATGTACATGAATAAAAATAACACATAGCCTAATTTGTGAAAATTAGCATTTACTCATTCTGGACACTTATGATTAATTCTGTTTTTGGCATTGTCGACATTTTGATATACATTCCACTAATATGCATTTTCTTTTTTAAATATTTATTTGATGAATTTTGATTACATATTGTGTAAAGTAGGCTAAGTGTGCATTTAATCATCAGGTAGCATAGGTGCACACACAGTAGTCTCAATCTGAATTCTTGTATGAGGATTGGACTCTGTGACTCTTGTTCGTCATGTTCCTCATTAGTAAATCACCTTGGATTAAAGCTTCTGCTAAATGAATAAATGTAAACATAACAGCTGTGACGAGAAAAACTGGTTCACCGTGTCAGTGCGCAGCGTCCATAAGCTGATTGATTTGTTGCATATGTCAGATAGTTGGCCCTCTAGCTAGCGGAAGAATACGTATTAATAATTATGCTTCATGAAATCACGGTCTAATTACATGATTTGTTCTTATACTATTGTGTCCTTAAATTATAACCGTCGTGCCTAACACCTTCAGCCATAATGACTATTCATACGATTATTTTACTTGCTGAACGAGTTTTGTGACAAGTTGTATTTTGCCGCGTCGCTTGCTCGTGCTGGAGCTGGTTTAACTTTGGCCAGTCTTGTATGACTAGAACTAGTGCAATCAGCATATGGTTCCTTAAATTAAAAGGACAGTCATCTGTCATCTGTGGGCGGATCTATCGGACTTCCCTGTGCTGTCGCTTTCGATTGTAGCGTAATTAGCAGCTGTACGTGCGCAACGGTTTTACTTCGACCTGAACTGACACTAGTGCTGACTGAGGGACCGACGGTGATCCAGCGGCGCACTGAAACCTGCTCCAGACACTGCAGATCACACCATGAGTGTCAGCTCAACACGGAGCAGCGGGGAGGACATCGACGAGCTGGAGTCAGTCAGGTGAGCTGTTTATTTCTTGACCTACTTGGACCTTTCTATACGCATATTCACAACTCTAGGCTATCCTATACCAGACAGAAAGCACATGGGCTCAGTTAAGCGCAATAACCATACACTTTTATTATTATTATTATTATTTTAAACTCCCCTAAATGAATTTGTGTATTAATCTCCGATCCTCTTTTATGTTTCTTTACCTACATTTGTTTCTGTGAAAGTAGTTTATCATATTGTTTTACAGTGTTATACGCAAATGTTAAAATGAAAACAAATAGGCTAATAATAATAATAATAAGAAGAAGAAAAAAAAACAAGTTTATGAAAAGTAAAATCTTGTCTGGTTAGTGCCGTTGTAAATTGATTTGTACCTACACCTGTTGTTGTTGAATAGCGTCAGCGAAAAAATGAGGAAATACTTCTATCAATTTACTCGTCTATTGTGAATGAAACTGATTGCTCATTCACTGATATATAGGCTAGGCCTAATTAAACTTTTTGTTGTTGTTGTTGTTTTTAAAGGGCAACATAGCAAAACAAACATAAAGCATTATTTTTCAGTGTAGCCTACATTTTAATTTTATATTAATTAAACAAAGGCTTTTTATAAAATTCCAACATGTCAGGGTTATATTTCATCCCAAAAGAAGCCTGTTTTAGGACCAATAATTTAATTCATTCATTCATTGTTTGCATTGTGACATTATTTTCATGACCAGTAAGCACATCTCAATAATGCATGTGGATGTTTTACATTCGACTCTCAAAGGACTGTTGAAACAGTCATGAGAATCATCCTATCCTTAAATTAGGTTTTACAACAAATATTGTTAGAACGTGTAGTCCTACATAGTTGACAATTTTAATAGCTTATTTTATTTATTAATTTATTTTGCATTACAATACAATTTACCCCACAACATGCTAAGGACATTACTTGATATGTAGGCATAATGACGGACAAACACATCATATCAATACCAGCATACTGGAACAACAGCAAATATGTCACTACATTATGTATTTAAACAGAACAACAGCCTGCAGGTTATTGTATCAAGGTCGCTGTTCTGTAATATCAGTCTGTTAAACAGAAAAGGATGGTGCTGTGTACAACCTTCTTGAAATACATGACAATCCTAAATGGATTTCCATTTAAGTAAAATATGCAAAAATATGCTTTTTTTTTTTTTATTGCTGCAGTAATGCAGTGATGCGTTATCGTTGTTTTAAGAGTAATCACTCCTGTACATCAATATATGATATGCATATCCATTGTGTTGTCTAACCCAGATTTCCATTTCCAAAAAAGCTGTCTTGTAACTGTGAATGTTGACAATCAATGGATATCAGTATACAACTTGGCTTGGTGTTCAACTGCCCCGTTCTGTTTCTGTCTGTAGCTGGTATCATTATGATTTGTCCCGACATGCAGCTGAAGCTCTTCTCCTTTCGAATGGGGTGGATGGGAATTTTTTACTCAGAAACAGCAACAAAGGACCTGACTGCTTTGCTTTGTCTGTCCGGTAAGAAATGTCCACTTCGGACAAAAGTTCATTTGTTATCCACTCAGCTGAATCACTTTGATATTAAAGTGCTATATGCTCAGACACAAACAGTCTTGAATATTTCCCTTGTGTGCACTCCATTCAGTTTACGGAGACAATACGACAGTAAACTTTACTGTCACTTTTGATCAATTTATTGCATCCTTGCTGAATAAAAAAATACATAAAAAAAAAAATCTTACTGACCCCAAACATTTGAATGGTTGTGTTTGTATACAGTATATACATATTTAATACCCTAAGTGAACTTATCTGACCTTTGTTATTTGCAGCAATATAGGCACTCGACATTTCGAAAATTAGTTTTCCTCTGACCTTTTATTAAGTTAAAAAGTCAAAAGATGAACCAATATGGTTTTTGTTAGTCCTTTTATTTTTCCATTTCTCTTATTTTCTGTGGTTATTTAGATTGCTTGAAGTTTTTCAGTTCCCCTTTTCAGTGTATCAGCTGTAAACCTCACTTTGTCTTTAAAGTAAAGCTATCAGCTATTAGCTGAATCCTACTTAAATATATAAATAAGAATCTGATTCACACAAGCCATAAGGCAGTAACCTGCCTGGTCACTGTGACTCTGACTGATGCTTAAATTCCTGGTAATTTGGCGCCTTGTTTGTAGTGTGTGACCTTGTAGAAATAATTAACTGCCTATTTCAATACAATTAGTGTGGTATTGATTTTATACACCAGTTCTACAAACAAGTTAACAATGAACAATGATGAGAGTTCAGACAGCAAGACAACACTTCCTCACTGCCTTTTTCCATCTCCAAACCTTTTCAGAGCAAAGGATTCAGTGAAACACTTTCATGTCCGGCGGCAGTTTGGCAAATATTCCTTTGGCTTCAATGAATTTCCTTCCCTTCAGGATTTTTGCAGTCACCTTGCCAATCAGCCGCTGCTAGGCAGTGAGACAGGTGAGCTATGCACTTTTGATTAACAGTTCACAAACTGCTTTTCATCACTTCTCTGGCACAATGACCCTGTTTCCTGTTTCACTCTTGTAACCAAGGAAACCTGATAGTGCTGCGGTTCCCATACCCACGGCAGGTGGAAGAACCATCCATTTATGAGACGGTGTGTGTGCATACGGCCATGCAGACAGGCCGGCATGAAAACGACCTAGTGCCTAATGCTCCAGCAGTAAGTCAAAGTGACATTATACAGACCTACATGCACACACACATATTTGAAAGAGTAAAGTTGAAAGTCTTTTTATGTTGTCAACAGCTTGGCACTAAAGAGGGTTATCTGGTTAAACAAGGAGCGATCATCAAGGTATGGTTACACAGGTTACTATATCAATATAGACTAATTAAAAAAATTCAACCAGTGTTTGCAGTAAATGTCGGTTTCAAGCTAATAAGGTAAATTGTAACAGGGCTAAACTGGTTCTAGAGCAAACCTAGACCTAGTTTTCTTGGCTGATGGTTTCATTTTTATTTATTTTCTGGGCAGAACTGGAAGCAGAGATGGTTCACACTGAATAGATATGAACTTAAATATTTTAAAGATAAAATGGTAGGTCTGTGTATTTTGTATAATGAGATTTATAATTAGATAAGTATTAAAGTTGATTGTTTATCTCACAGAAAACTGTCTCCTCAGTTTGTAGAGCCAATACGAACCCTGTATCTGACGGAGTGCTCTGCTGTGCAGTTTGATTACAGTCAGGAGAGGGTTAACTGCTTCTGGTGAGAGATTTATAATATGGTTGTAATTCATGAAACCTAAATTACGCACGTTTTTCTTTTTGGAAAAATTCTCAAAATTTGAGAATAGAAACTTCCTTAAATTGAAACTGTAATTACAGTTACAATACTTTATCCTGTTGACTGCAGCGCTATGTTAGTATCATTGTAGTTGTAGTTGTAGTTTGTATAGTTTTTGTTAATATTTTGAATTAGATTTTGTTTTATATTTGATTAAATTTGTTCTTATATTTTAAGTTTTTGTAATTCATTTTATTAGTTATTTAAAATGTCTATATTGTTTTTCATCACATTTTTTTAATTTATTTTTTATTTTAGTACTTAGACTTAAACTAAATGAAAATGAAATAAAAAAGTTTAATTTTATATTTTGTATTTCAAGTAATGAACATTTTTTATGGTTTTATTTTTAGTTAATGATCATAACCCTAGTTTACTGCTGTAGTTCAAATTCAGAAATGTAATCTACAAGGTCAGTTCATTTCTGAATGGCACATTTTATTTTTAAATGACAGGGTGGCTACAGTTAAAAATGTAACTCATAATAGAGATGCCTTAAAATGTTTAATTCAATTACAAAAGTAAAGTAAGTCCCTTTTCTGTTGTACTAGACTAAATATCCTGTTGTTTTTACATCTGAAACTTCTGCAATTGGCCAACCATAAAATTATTTGCTATTTTTGGCAACTGAGATTGAGCTGGTATATCTGCAGCATTCAAGTGTCTGACAGCCTTCGGTTCCTGTGCACACTAAATCAGCATTACAGACAATCTGCAAAGCATGAATCAAAATTCACATTGTCTGTGTACAGACTATTTAGTAATAATAAGAAGTAATTACAATTTTATATCAAAATCCTAATATTATGTTGTTAATATCTATTGTGTATCTGATATTTTCCTACATGTAAGTGATTCTCAGTAATGAGGAAGTGTAGTCAGAAACTCCTATACATGGACTTCCTCCTACCCACATATTTTCCAGTGCATGCTCAATTTCAGCATTTTACTTCACAATACAACTCATTAAGATTTTTCAATTTTTTGTCTTTCCTATAGTCTGGTGTTCCCTGAGAGGACGTTTTATTTGTGTGCAAAATCTGGTGCTGAGGCAGATGAATGGATTAAAATACTACGATGGAAACTGGTAAGAGGAACCAAAGTTAACCATGAAAGGACAGTCACTATGAATAATCAATGTACGTAATAGTTAACATGTCAAATAGAATGTATTATTTCTTTGTTCCAGTGGAAATAAATTCATCAGAGCCCACTTTACCAGTCTAATCATACTACAAATATATTTGTCTCTCTGTTGTCCTTATCTCTAATGATGACAACCCTGCATTTCCAGTCACAGATAAAGAAAGGACGATGATGTTCAACATGGAGAGTAGTAGCAGCGGAGCAAATGCGAGCTGTGCGCAGTTATTAGTAAATACAGAGGATTCATTAACTGCATCTGATGCTCTGTGATCTTGGCATCATGGTTGTACAACTCATCACACCTAAAATATCTTTTGGGCAATGAATAACACAAGTTTTTACATCTAAGAGAAGCACAGTCCCGAGGCACCATGCTATTGTGCTTTATAAAGGTATCTGGAGGCGGTGCACTACCAGTGTTGAGATTATAATTGACAAAGTTTGTTTTTGTTTTTCCCATATTGTTGTGTTAAGCTTTCAGTTCTTCTCATTCTTCTCCAAACCAAGTTAAACAGTGTGTCTGCTTTTAAACATATGTACGTTCCCTCTTATATACGTTTTCAAGTTTGTTTGTTGAATCCTTTGCATGTAATAAGCTTTTTCTAGAATAGAGAGCTGCTGTAATTACATATTTTTGTAGGCCAACCTGGAAGCTAGAATCAACCTGGTTCCCTCGACAAAAACTCAACAGGAATTTTCCATTAGCTTTTGGGTTTGTTCATCATGATAATATTAATAAATAAATACAATGTATGGATTTTAAAGCTTAAATATAATCACTGAAAATAAAAAGCAATATGTAGGCTATAAAAAAAACATCACCACTACTAAGCTTCTGACAGCTCTTTCGGTTTTTATTTAAAAAATATTTTCCCTGAAAGTTAAGAGTTAGAATATCTAACAGGAGTGGAATTATATACTATATGACGAGGCTGTGAATGCAGACAAGTTTACCTGTTTGGCTTAATGACATTTAATGTCCCCTACAACCTCTGTAGACCAAAATGTGAAAAAAACCCAAAACTTGAGCTTGTGATAACCACAAACCTTTTTTCCGCTCAAACAAAAACCGACTCAAAAAACCCAAGGTCTTCAGGATGATGGAACTGAAAGTGCTAAAATGCTAACTTGTCACTGGGTTTTAGGCTACAAAAATACTTAATCCCTGCAGCACTCTATAGATCATCAAAGTAAATTTATAATAAAATTATAAATTCTCTAAGTACCAATGCTACTTCTAATGTGATGTGTTGACTAAAAATGAACACTCGTGTTGTTTAGAAACATGTACATAGTACCCGTTCTCAAACCAAGATGTCCCTTTTGTAAAAGATTTATTAAAAAAGTAAATAAATAAAATGTATTTTTGTAAACCAAAGCTTTAGACAAATTTATTCATTAGGAGACAAACAGGAGCAGGTTACATTCATAAAAGACATACAGCATCAAGACCATCCAACATTATGTATGTACATATGTGTGTGTATGAACTAGAACATCAGACTCTCTTATCCTCATCCAAATGTCTGATGGTGCTGAGATGAATAACCGCTAAGCTACTTCCACCACCTGCCGTAGTTCTTCAATCAGAGGAACTAGTTCCTTCTCAAGACTGAAGATCAATCCTAAATATGAAAAAAAAATTGATCATTCAATTGTTATCATGAACATACAATTAAAGCATCTAGTGCTGTCAAATGATTAATCGTGATTAATCACATCCAAAATAAAGGTTTTTGTTTACATAATATATGAGTGTGTACTGTGTATATTTACTATGTATATATAAATACAAACACATGCATACATTAAAGACAAATATGTTGTTTATATATTAAATATATAATATGAAATATAATAATATAAATATATAAATGCATATACATGTAAATATTATCAAAATATATATTGTATGTGTGAGTATTTATATATACAGTATCTCACAAAAGTGAGTACACCCCTCACATTTCGGCAACCATTTTAGTATATCTTCTCAAGGGACAATACCATAGAAATGAAACTTGGATATATTTTAGAGTAGTCAATGTGCAGCTTGTATAGCAGTAAAGATTTACTGTCCTCTGAAAATAACTCAACATACAGCCATTATTGTCAAAAAAGCTGGCAACAAAAGTGAGTAAACCCTAAGTGATAACAGCTATACGTCATTTAACCATGCAAGGCCACATGTCCTATTCATCATGTTCATGTTTTTGTCTGCTTGACAGGACTATACAAATTTGTGTATCTTGTTTTACAGCAGTTAAAATTTGGTGCTTTGAGTACAATTCTCTCATACTGACCACTGGATGTTCAACATGGCACCTCATGGCAAACAACTGTCTGAGGATTTGAGAAATAGAATCGTTGCTCTCCACAAAGATGGCCTATAGACTATAAGAAGATCAGTAACACCCTGAAACTGAGTTACAGTACAGTGGCCAGGGACATACAGAGGTTTTCCAAGACGGGTTTCACCCT
Source organism: Onychostoma macrolepis (assembly GCF_012432095.1). Taxonomy (NCBI): domain Eukaryota; kingdom Metazoa; phylum Chordata; class Actinopteri; order Cypriniformes; family Cyprinidae; genus Onychostoma; species Onychostoma macrolepis. The sequence goes on along the minus strand of NC_081167.1, from coordinate 11,908,410 downwards.
GAACAAGCCTCGCAAGGGTCGATCAAAGAAGTTGAGTCCTTGTGCTGTGCTTCAGGTGCAGAAGCTGGCTTCAAAAACAGACGCATGAGTGCTGCCAGCATTGCTTTAGAGGTTGCAGAAGCGGAAGGTCAGCTTGTCAGTCCTCAGACCATACACCACACACTGCAACAAGTCAGTTTGCATGGCCGTCGTCCCAGAAGGAAGAATCTCCTGAAGCTGGCTCACAAAACAGCCTGCAGACATGCCTGAAGACATGAATGCCAAGAGCATGGATTACTGGAACCATGTCCTGTGGTCTGACGAGACTAAGATAAACTTGTTTGGCTCAGATGGTGTCCAGCATGTGTGCTGATGCCCTGGTGAGGAGTACCAAGAAAATTGTGTCTTGCCTACAGTCAAGCATGGTGGTGCACGAGTGCTGCGGAGCTGCGGTTCATTGAGGGAAACATGGATTCCAACATGTACTGTGACATTCTGAAGCAGAAGATGATGTCCTCCCTTCAGAAACTGGGCCGAACGGCAATTTTCCAACATGACAAGATGACAACTGCCTTGCTGATGAAGCTGAAGGTGAAGGTGATGGAGTGGCCAAGTATGTCTCCAGACCTGAACCCTATTGAACACCTGTGGGTCATCCTCAAGCTGAAGGTGGAGAAGCACCATGTGTCTAACATCCAGCAGCTCCGTGATGTCATTATGGAGGAGTGGAAGAGGATCCCAGCAACAACCTGCGCAGCTCTGGTGAACTCCAAGCCCAGGAGGATTAAGGCAGTGCTAGATAACAATGGTGCCCCTACTAAATATTGACACGTTGGACACAGTTTTGACATGTTCACTTAGGGTGTACTCATTTTTGTTGCCAGTTATTTGGACAATAATGGCTATATGTTGAGTTATATTTAGAGGACAGTAAATTTGTACTTCTATACAAGCTGCACATTGACTACTCTAAAATATATCCAAGTTTCATTTGCGTAGTATTGTCCCTTGAGAAGATATACTTTAATAGTTGCCGAAATGTGAGGGGTGTACTCACTTTTGTGAGATACTGTATATACATAATAAATATACAAAGTACACATACATACTTTAGGTAAACAAAAACTTTTATTTTAGATGCGATTAATCATTTGACAGCACTAAAAGCATCTCAGTGGTTTTTGTACTACCTGTGGAGACTCACCTGTGTTGGCATTACTACTTGCAATGAAACTTATGACTAAGGGTAATCGATTAAATTGTACAATCTGTTAAGGAAATACATAACAGGACATATTAATACCAGAAATCGAGTAACCTTAACAAGCAGCAAGTCAAATGTACTTTGATTTGTGTAAAGAAAGTACCTGGTATGTGTTATAGTAACAAATAATGCTCTTATTTTTGGACAAGCCCAGCTTGCTGCCCTGGTCAGTTGCCAAAGCAAAGGTGGACAGGAACGCCGGCCGTAGTGCATATTCAGGAGCATTGTCGTTGGCAACTATAAAGGAAAACAAGCTAAATCTCAGATAATGCTTCAAAAGATATACAAGCAGACCTGGAAGTCAGAGGTGATGCTGTTACCTTTGATTACAGGGACTCCATCTCTATCTGTCACCACTATTGCATGAAGTCCTTCAACACTGATGATGGAGAAAATTATTAATTATTAATTATTACTCCGAATGCAAAATGAAGAAAAGTTGTGTAAAGACAAATCTTTTTACCTTGGCAGTTGTTTATACAAATAACTCCTCAGATTCTGTAATAATTCAACGCATTAAGAATGCATCCAAGAAAACTTAAACAAATGCATTACAAATATACTCACATCTGCCATATTCATTAGATTGACTGTGTAGGTCACCTGCTGCACCCTGTAGCAAAAACAGTAAAGAACGACGGGAAAATTACACGAATCGACACGAAATTCTAACAAATGCATCTCATTGTCTCGTTTGACAGCAACGTCTTTCTAACTGCTAACATTTCTAATCTAGTAAATTGTTATAAATGGAGGAAACGTTTGTTAAAAATCATAATACGTAAAATTACCTTCAATTTAACCCAGTTTTATAAAAAGTTCTTCACTTGTTTATGTCCGATCATCACATGACAGATAACGCAAGCCTTTCCGTGTACGTAATATCCGTTTAAAGTCACGTCCAAGAAGAGTGCGTGCAAACAAGGCCATCTAGTGGTTAATGTGGAGTGTGGTTTATGTCCATGGAGGTATTTGATGCTTTGCTGTTTGTAGATTAGTAAAATTAGTTTATCTTCAGCCCTATTTTAATGTTTATAATCATAATATGTTGATTATAATGAAAGAAAAAGTTATGATAAAATCACTTTATGTAGCGTTTTCTTTCCTTATTCCTTAGTCGGTTTTGTTTATTTGGCCATTTTAGCTTTGAATTTTATTTCAAAATGAATAACATTAGATTCTCTGAAAAAAAGTCTTTAACAAAATCCTGCATCACGGTGGTCTTAGTAAAGAATGTTGTTTAAATAGCTCAAAATAAACAGATCACTAAAGTGTTACAGGTCTAACAATCTCTGGTATCCCTTGTGCACCACATTACGGAATGTTTGGCGAAAAATATATTTCTTTATTGACACTGGTGACTCCATTGATGACCTTTAACATCCATAGACTTTTCATTTGCACAAAAAAATTCTTCATAGTGCAAAAATGTTCCTCACACTAAGAAAAAAAAAATGGTTCTTTTGAGAACTTTTCACTGAAATATTCTTTGGGGAACCAAAAATGGTTATTCCATGGCACTGCTGCAAAATCCCCTTTTGGAACCTTTACTTTTAGGTGTGTTTTAAAACTGATTATCATATTTTTCTCTGTTTTAGTCTGTTACGAACAAGCTAAATTTACTTATTAGTAGGCCACTCAAGTTAACAAGCTCCGCTTTATTTTGAACAAGCTGTTTAATCCAAACTTGACATTCTTGAAATAATAAAAATGCTGTAGTGTTTCATTTATCTGTATTACACACAATCCTGGTTCCAGGGATCTCAAACTTTTTTAGACTTTTTTTAACGTTTGAACTGCTGAATTTTGCTTATCAATATATTATTACACTTTTCTTGTTTCAAAAAGTGAAATATGTTAATGACATGCACTCCACGTTCCAAGAAAGCTTTTCTGTTGCATGGAATGAAAAGCTTTCATGTGAGGATTAGTACAGAAACAACGGTTTCTTCAGTCCTCACAAACCAAGCAGAAAACATAATTAGAGAACATAATCCAGGCCAATGCTTTTCCAGCCCTTCATTCCCACAATCACCCCGTAACCTTCTACATCCCCTAAGCGCACACACACAGTTTCATGATCTGCTTCTAGGTATGAAGAGGGGGAGTTTGGACTTCAAATTCTTTCAAGACCCATGATTTTGTTTGAACAGATGTGAATAGCTTGAGTGGTATATATATATATATATATATATATATATATATATGATTATGTGTGACAAAGAGATGGCATCTGGATTCCTGAACGCTTCTGCTGAGACCGTATATGGTGAAAAGAGCGCCTTCACACAAACTGAACACAATATTGTCGCTGCATACCTCATAACCGCAGGTAAAGAGCAGTGTGTGTGTGTGTGTGTACTTAGTGTTTTGATGTTAGCAGTTAGCTATAAATGTACTGACATTTTAAAATAACTAATTTAGTTATTATCAAGTTTTTGAGTTGGCATCTAAGAGTTCAGTAAGCCAAATGTCTTTGAGGCCTATGATTAGATTCAGCACAATGTTTTTAAGCATTCCTTGAAATTGACATTTACAGATTCAGCCAAGCGTGTGAGTTAACCAGCAGGGCTGTGTGTGTGTGTAAAATGGAAAACTGAAAACGGGAAATGTTTTAAATGGACGTGAAATATGTATGAGAAAACGTCTGTGTGTGTTCACAGATGTCTTAACCTCCTGTTCTCCCTGTCTGTGTCTTTCTCTCTGGTGGCAGGAGTGGTCAGTCTGTCTAGTAACATTGTGGTGCTGCTGATGTTTGTGAAGTTCAGAGAGCTGCGTACTGCAACGAATGCTATCATTATCAATCTGGCTTTCACTGACATTGGCGTAGCCGGTATTGGTTACCCCATGTCAGCAGCCTCAGACCTGCACGGGAGCTGGAAATTTGGTTACACAGGCTGCCAGGTGTGCATAAACCAACGCGTCAATAAACACAAAGTCATTCTGATTGTACAATTAAGCAATGTTGTGAATATAATCATAGCTAAAGTGGATTTTGGGGGGTCAATGATGAGTAAGAGTGGTCAAAAAAACATTCTTAGTTCTTAGAAATTTATTTTTTGCACTCACTTTTTTGTATGGTTTTGAAAAACTTTTTTCCATTTTCTAAAAAAAGTATATAACTGTAACATTTACTCATGTGTCATCTGGTGTAGTATATGTAAAGTATATTTAGGCCTAAATATTTTAAGGTAAGAGAGTATTATTTTTCCTTTTTTTTTTCTAAGAAATTACAAAAGATACCACTAACAGTGCTAGGTATTAAATATATTTGGGAAAATTATTAATTTATTACAATTTTGTTATTTTGTACTACTTTCGTACATGTAAACAACAACAGAACTTGTTGCCACTTTTATAGATCTATGCTGCCTTGAATATATTCTTCGGAATGGCTAGTATTGGACTGCTCACTGTGGTAGCCATTGACCGATACCTCACCATATGTCGACCTGACATAGGTATGCTATCCATACAGCTACCTGAATGAAATATAAACCACTAAGACTGTCATTTGAGTTTAATTCTTTACTCAAAGACAGGGGCCAAATGCATTAGGAAATCTATTAATGAGTGTTTGTTACAGGACAGAAGCTGTCAACACTATCATACACGCTTCTAATTGTGGCTGCTTGGCTGAATGCTGTGTTTTGGTCATCTATGCCCATCGTTGGTTGGGCAGGATATGCTCCTGACCCCACAGGAGCCACCTGCACCATCAACTGGAGGAACAATGACACGTAAGTCAAGATTGATATTACAGACCCTTTTTATTAGTTTACCACTCTTTTATCAGTTTTAGCACTCTTGTAATCGCTCTTGCAGAGACTGTACATTTTAAAAGTGGAGTGAGGATTACAAGTGGGACTAATCCTGTTTGATTTCAGGTCTTTTGTGTCCTACACAATGACTGTGGTCACTGTCAACTTTATCATTCCTCTGGCAGTCATGTTCTACTGTTACTACAATGTCTCAGTTACTGTGAAGAGATACAAAGCCAGTAATTGCCTAGACAGCATCAACATGGATTGGTCAGATCAGATGGACGTTACCAAGGTAGTACAAGCAGTATTTTTATTTTATTTTATTTTATTTTATTTTATTTTAGAAATATGACCTAGACAGTTAATTGAAATAAAGTTGAAATAAAAAAAAAAAAAAAAAAAAAATATATATATATATATATATATATAATGTATAAAACTTAAACTTGAAAAATAAGTAAAGAAAAAAGTAATAAATAAAAAAATAAATAATAAAACTAAAAATGCTGACTAAAATAAATAATTTAAAATTTAAGTGAAAATATAAATTAAAGCTATATATATATAAAAAATGTTAAAAGTACATAACAAAAAATACTAAACAAAATGAAATTAAAATGAAAACTGAAAATATCATTAAAAAAATAATAATATATTACTAAAATAACACTGCTTGACAGGTTTTGTGTGCACTCTGGTTCAGTTTGACCTGAATGCTCCTTTATTTTTACAGATGTCCTTTATAATGATAGTGATGTTCCTGGCTGCCTGGTCTCCATATTCGATTGTGTGTTTGTGGGCATCATTTGGTGACCCCAAAAAGATTCCAACTCCAATGGCCATAATTGCCCCACTCTTTGCCAAGTCCTCCACCTTTTACAATCCTTGCATCTATGTCATTGCCAACAAGAAGTAAGGCTTCCGTGTCCCATTTTTGTTGTAATATGCCACTTTCTGTCTTTTTCTTTTTTTTTTTTTTACTAATAAGTTGTATTTGTTGATTGCAGGTTCAGGAGAGCCATCATTGGAATGTTACGATGTCAAACACGACAGAGAATCACTATTAGCAACCAGCTTCCAATGACAGCATCAACTGCGCCACTCAACCCCTAAATGATGAGATGATCGGATATTTAAAGATTCATAAAACATCAGCGCTGGACGCTTTCTGTCTGCTCCAATGTTTAAACACCCCTAGGCCTCAATTACTTTGAAGTTTCATAAAAATGCAAAGTGTCCTTATACCATGAATGTCCTTGCTGCAACTGACATTGACTTTGTTTGACCTTGCTATTCAGTATCTAGTCTGATAGTATTTAGTCTAATGCTTGTTACACTGTTATCAGTCTACTGCAAATCCTGTGAAATTGCTGTTGTTGATACTGTATTTACGTCAGATGTTTTCATTTGAATAAAAACAATTCCACTATGATTTATCTTAAAGATTTCTATAGTTTATAAAAGGCTGGAAGACACTACAAGACTTTTTAAATCAGAACAGGCATCACACACTTGCTGACTTTGTAAATGGTTACAGAGAAAAACTGGGAATCATACACTAAATGACAAACAACAAACATCATGATGAATGAAAATATCGTCATGTGTGAGTGAACGGAATCAAAGTCTGAATCTAAAAAACTGCCCGTCATACTACATAGTGAAATCTGTCATTTCTGACTGCCCAAAATACGCCAATATGCAAACTCTGACTTTCAAAACTTGTCCAAATTGAGACAAAAATCTGAGCTAATGCAGTTATGTGGTGTATTCCAGCCCTTAGTCTTTTATGATAAAAAATATATATATTTTGAGAACATTCTTTTATTGAAGTACCTGAAAAATGTCATAACACGTTTGAAGAATGTAAGTATTCTTTATGACATTTATTTCACATTTACACATTTTACAAATAATTAATATAATGTATAATGAACACATTAAATAAAGAATGTACAGTGCCTAAAAATTTGTAATGCCTAGTTCCAAAGAGAATATTTGTTCATTTAACTGTCATGCCAACTGTCCTATTAATCCACGACTATTTTGTAATGAGAGTGTTTTTAATTGTGGCTCTTAACTAAAAAAATATTTTTTCAAACTGCCCTGAGCAATTCATTGACTTGTGAAAACAAAAATTGTTCTGATGCTGGCCCATTACAGCACTAGTTCTCCAGCACCACATTGTTATCCAGCCAGAACCGGATCTCATCCAGGTTCCGATTAATCCATTCAATATTGTTCTTCACAGTCTCTATTGCCTGCTTCCTGGGCATCTCACCTGCTCCTGCATTCGGATGAAGTGCAAAAAAGTGCTCCATCTAAAAAGAGACCAACATATGTTGAAGTTAAAACACTGTACACAAAAGCAAATTACAAAGGCAAAAGCAAGTAGTAAATCCCGAACACATCCTTTGTTTCTCACCTTCCACAGCTGGATATTAGTGTTGTATGTACTAGTAATTCTGGAGGGCAGGCGGCCCAAGTTTCTGTCATTAATGGTATATCTACAACAGACATGATAGCATATATACCATTGTTATTCTCAAAGAGAAGGCTGATTTTCTTTCAACTGTTAGATGAACTAACCTGTTCACTAGGTAATCCCAGTTGAGCGTCATCCAGTCCCAGGCCATGGTTTTGCCATGTGGGTTTCGAGATACATACTGCACTAAAGTAAAAACATCTTGACTCCTCACAACGCTTTCATTTTTAGCAGCTTCAAGCAACCTGTTACAAAAGCAAGACATTTGAATAAATGAATAATTGAGTGCTTTACTTCTACAAAGAGGTCAAAGTGCTTATCATTATTCATTTAGAAGACCCTTTTATCCAAAGCAACTACAAATAGTAGTGTAAGCATGCTAAATTTCAAATGAGGATCAGCAATGCATGATTTTTAATTTGTATTTTTAGACATTTGCAAATAATAAGGCTATTAGTTAGTCGAGTGTTCTTGTTAGTGAGAGCATCTGAAGCAGCATCAGTATCTCTAGACAAGTCTTTTCTTTTGTATTGTGATGTATATCTGAGAATAGTGAATTATCAAAAAAGAAAAATCTATATATCATGCTAAAAAAAGAAGGATGTGGAAACTTGGTTTTATCCATGTTGTTGATTGGATTTTGAGAATCTGGATGGACAGGTTTTAAGTGGACTAAATGATTGGACACATCTGGCAAACAGAAGAAGTCTGTCATTTTCACCGAAAGACTTATGACATTTTGATTAAACATCACAAGGTCAAAAGAATAAAAAAATGAATCATATACATGGATGAATCACTCACATTAAGATCTATATCATGCATTTAGAAAACAGATAGGGTGAACTGTCATTTCAATCCGAAAACTTACCTGTGAAGCAGAGTGATATCGTTTACTGAAGCCAGGCCGTAGAGGAGCTTGTCTTTCTCCTGGGCAAGAGTGGCAGAGATATACTTGCGGAACATGATTTCCCAGCTCTGGACTGATTCTGACTTCTTCATTCCATATCGGTACACCAGCAACCGTAAATTGACAGGCACACTGCTGCTCCCCAATCAGATAAAGAGCCTCTTTAATATACACATTCTGATTGGACCACTGGAGGTATTTATGTATGAATGTAATTACCTAATTGTTCCATTGATCCATTTATTGAAAATGTCATAGGCTTGGTCGAGAGCTTTCTGGTCATCCATCTGACATGCAATGCCCAAAACTGTCTCTCTCAGCAGCCTGTACATGAAAAAACAAAGAAATAGAAATATTAAAAATAACAATAATACAAATACTTCAATATTCAAGTTTTCCATTCAACTTTTTAATCAAATTGTTATGATTTTTAATTTTTAATTTTTTTTTATTAAATTAATAGCGAATCCAAAACAGAAGAATTTTTAGTGGGCACACACATGCAAACTATTAAGTACATTTGGGTATATATACTGTATATATATATATATATATATATATATATATATATATATACAACATTTGAAAACTTAGGTATTTGGTAACAAGGATGATAAATTCAAAAATGTGTCCTTGGCCTGCTGTAGGAAAGCGTTTTTAGTTATTTCTGCCAAAAAACAAATTTCTCACCGCTGTGTTTGCGTCCCCTCATCACTCCACCCAAGCTCTTTGGATATCTTCTGCACATGGTCATAGAAGAGTTTCTAAACAGAGATGATGTGAAACAGACCATTTGAGTAACAAAAACTATAAAATAGGAACTTCTTGCTAACATTTATATGAAGAATATCAGCTATAAATCTCACACTGGGAATAAGGTCACATTGTACATGATTTTTCATAAAATTGATTATTTTCATGCATTAAGGTATACTGGATACTTTGGCATCCAACCTGGAATTTGGGGTACAGCTCTTTATCATCAGCCAACATGTCTCTCACATAGGAGATAGAAGTAGATACTCTGTCCCACACAATATACTCAGTTTCATTGGCCAGATATCTTGTTAGGTTGAAGGCATGTCCATAATCGACAATATCTGCCCTGTTAATGCAAAACAAAAGGCAGCACTTTAAGCATGGCGTCATTATCCTTACTTTATGACCTCCACTATAACCATAAAAAGCTGTGCTATGAAAAATAAGTTCAAATTTACTTTTTTTCCTGTCATCAAGTCAAGATTGAAAGCATAAGCTTTCTGCAGCTGGAAGATGTTTGTACTAACTCACCGTCCAAATGCAAATACGTCATCAATGTAGCTGCTTCGGTCAGTTGCATCATACACCTAAAAAGATAAACATTATGTAGATTGTTATGTTTCATTACACAGCTCTTTGCAATACTTGATCCTGATTGGTCAATCTCTTATCTTTTTTTTATGATCAAATATTTATTCTTAATTGTTCAATCTCGATTTTACTCCGTCATCCGTGGTAACTGTCATTTAATCCAAACCCCAAACGTAATTAGCGCCACCCCATATACAATTCTATAACATTCCAGTATATCTTTTAATATATCATTGGCATTAAGCAAGAAAGGTGATTCAACGATTCAACAGTGATTTCAATGGAAGCAAACAGTATGTAGGCTCTGGATCTGCACACAGGTAAGATTATAAAATATTAGTGCTGTCAAATGGTTAATCGCGATTAATTGCATCCAAAATAAAAGTTTTTGTTTACATAATATATGAGTGTGTACTGTGTATATTTATTATGTATATATAAATACAAACACATACATGTATATATTTAAGAAAAATATGTTATATTTGTATATTAAATATATTTATATATAATATAAAATATAATAATATAAATATATACATGTAAATATTTTATATGTACACATAATAAATAAACACAGTACACACATATATTATGTAAACAAAAACTTTTATTTTGGATGCGATTAATCGTTTGACAGCACTGAAAATAATTCATAGATAGATAATATTAGTAGATAATAGATTATCAGTAGGAGTGATATACATTATAGGAATATACAATAAGATTTATAATAATGTATATCTGGTCATTATCATTGTAATGAGCTTCTTTTCTTTTTTGTAGCTTCAGTTCTGTTACTTAGTTCTGACAGAGAAATTAATATGAATAATAATACCTGATGATTTACAGAGAGTTGCTCGGCAATAGCGCTCCACACATGGTCATGGTGATTTACTCGGTAAAAGCCCATGTGGTCTTTGTTGACTTTGATGAGACCATCGGTAGCAGGGGAGTATCCACCAATTACTACCTCTAATTAAACACAGGCCAATGACAGAAATTACACAGCAGAATACCTCAATTAAAGCAACCTATTCCTCAATGGCAAAAAAAAAAAAAGTCTGAGCATCTTGCTCACCTGTTTCTCCCTTGTCAAACTGGAAAGAGTCGTTTTTGGAGTCAACTGTGCGCCATTTCACAGGAATGGTCCATTTGTAGCTGTGGGACAAGAGTTAAAACATCTGAGTGAACTAAATACAAATCAGAGTTCAGTTCATTATCTGTGTTCCTTCCTGTGAAGAATAATCAGGGGAATTATTTGTGATCATGCTGTAGAGCTTAGTAGGGTTAGATAAAGGATACCAGAGCAGTGCTTTTCAACTGGTGGGTAGTTAGTGAAAGATGGGTCTCAGATCTGTTCGGATTGCAGACAGTAAGGATAAACCAACCACATAATTGTCAAGAATTCAGAAAGCAAAATTAATGGACTCATCTACTTTTAAAAAGGAGGACAAAAGCACTTTCCGTATGTTTTGTTCTTGACGTCAAAGGCTGAACGTATTTTGGTGCAAATTCACCTGTCACTTGGCAGTATGGCTAATACAATATTTGGCCCAATATATGCATTTTCCTAATGTGTGCATGTCATGTTAATTTTTGCTAAATGTTAGGCCTATTTGGTTCATGGTAAAATTACTGAATTTCAGTGTTTGATTCCATTGACATTTTGATTGCTTGGCACAATCAGGCTCACCCTAGGGGAGTGCTGGGCTGGCTGGGGTCAGCATTGGGGTCCAGGAGAAACCTGCTCTGGGTGAGTTTAGCTTCAGCGTCTGTGTTGATCAGAGTAAGCATAGGATAACCCATCTGCTTCGTCCATGTGTCCATGATTTCTGCCACAGGTACCCCACTCTCCTATGACCCAAGAGAGATGTATATTGCCAGTCAAATTCAGAATATTTAAGATTTTTTAAAATGCTCTTGTGCTCACAAAGGCTACATTTATTTGATTACATTACAGTAAAATATTTTTGTAAACCGTGATACACTATTGTTTAAACGTTTGGGGTAATATGACTATTTACAGAAGTTAATAAAAAAGGAATTAATTCAGCAAGGAAGTAGTAAGTTGATCAAAAGTGACAGTAAAAATAATGTTGCAAAAAATTCTCTTTCAAATAAATCCTGTTCTTTTGAACTTTATATTCATCAAAGAATGCTCCGAATACAAAATAATACAGAGCAAGAACTGTTTTAAACACTGCTAATAATAATAAGAACCATTATTAATAATTGAGCAACAATAATAACTTATAATAATTGAGCACCAAATCAGCATATTAGAATGATTTCTGAATGATCAGATGACACTGAAGACTGGAAATTAAGCTTTAATTATTATTTTTTAAATAATAATAGTAAATACATTATTGATCAAACCTGTAAAAACATTAAAATCAAAAGATATTTACATTAGCCAAGGCTTTCCAAAAGTCTGCAGTCTTTGCATTCTGGAATGGGTAGCTTTTTAGATATTGCTGTGGTGAAAAAGAAAGGGGTTTTATTTTCACAGCATCACATGTTTAATAAATAACTTTGGAGTCATTGGAAAATATATGTAAAAAGCAAGGCGTCTTACTCGACATCCATTCCTAAATGTGTTACGGCCAAGCAAGTCCTCCAGCATTCGTAAAATAGAAGCGCCCTACAACAGAATGACATCACAGTTATCAATTCATAGCCAATAGAGTTGATAGATTAATAAGCATCACTGACTTAACCATACCTTGTTATATGAGATTGCATCAAACACAGATGTGATCTCAGCAGGGCTGGACACATCCACGATAATAGGATGGGACGAGAGAAGAGCATCATCAACCATGACAGGAAATACATCACTGATAAGCATGATGTCCCGCTGAAAACACACAAGGTCAATTGGCATAAACATGACATCCAGCCTCAATGTAACTGAATGGTTTGAGGGAGATATTGCCTATTTAGGAATATATTTGAATGATTCAAGCATGTGCGCACCATTCCCCAGTCAGGCTCGGCTTGTTCCACTCCCACATACTCAAAAAAGCTGGCAAAGCCCTCGTTCAACCACAGGTCGTCCCACCAGTCCATAGTCACAATATTTCCAAACCACTGCAAATTAAAGACAAAACAGTTCCTTAAACGGTAGACCCCAAATACCTCATGCTTATTCAGCCCTATACTGTTCCGGTATATTGTTCTTTTCATAAAATGTGTTCATTCTAGGAAAAAGGCATTTGTACCAATTTGTTTTTACAAGGACATTTTGTCAGACATTTGTAGCAAAGAATTTAATAATATAATTATAATTTGACCATAATAATAATAATAATAATATATAATTATAATAAATAAAAGAATTCAATACATGAACTATGCAACCAAAGTTGGCAGCATCAGCAGAAAATATTTTGAGTGAATGTCTTTACAAGGAAAGCAGTTACAAATTATCTAATTACATCATGATTTTAGACCATCTATAAAAGTTTTCTACAGATAATTATATCATCATATAATATTTTTAGCCCTGTGTAACTTCGGATTGTTTTTTTGGATTCAAACTGTGTCCAACAACCTTGGACCTAGCCATAAAAAGATAATCTTATCAGCAATGTGACTGCAGTCATTATTCCAAAAAACATCATTGGATGCTTCCGAGAGATTGTAATATGTAACTGTGTGATAATAATCTTTATGGTAATCATATTTTTCTCTGTCGGCCTTGTTACTGTAAATGGATCTGATAAATTCACCCTCTTAGATTGAAAATGCAGCAAACAGCAAACAGTAAAATGAGATGCATGCTCAGTACAGGGTGTTCTGCCAATTTGTTTTTGACATGTGACTGATAATGTACTGTATACTCGATTGTCCTCACTCTGCGTAGTGTTCTGGACAGAGCACCTGGCACTGCTGCATGCTATGAATGATATCTAAGCTGCAGTCTTGATATAGTCCAAGAGATTAAAAAATCTAGAGTCATAACTTTTCCTCTTTCACTAATCAGGTATGTGATAGAGTTAGTAACCTGGTGAACAAGCTCGTGCGCAATGACACTGGCCACTCGCTGTTTGTTGATGGAGGAGGACTCGTTCTCATCGAACAGCAGGTTGGTTTCTCTGTAAGTGATCAAGCCCCAGTTCTCCATCGCTCCTGTCCCAAAGTCTGGGATCGCTATCTTATCTGCAACAGAGACAGAATATATCCAATGTTCTTTCATCACAATAATCATTGCGTAGATAGACAACATATGAATCAGTTGATAAGATATGACAGAAAACATCAATCACTCTCTTTTTTTATGAGATCATGATGTGTACAGCTGTTTCAAATTAATAGGGTCATTGACAAATAAGAGTGTCAGCTAATTTACCAAGTTTCTCTATAGAATATTCCATGTCAAAATACTCCTCAAAGTAATCAAATATAATCTTGGTGACATTTGCAGCATATTCAGCGGTTGAGATCTGCAAAGGCTGAGCATAGATCCGCAACTGTCAGGAGGGAGAGAAAGAGATGAATAATGAAAATCCGCAGAGGTTTTATTATACGGATTGTCAGGAACTATTTCAGCAAAAAGAAAAAAAAAAGTGCTTACTGGAATATTTCTTTTCGAGGTCCGCTCCACATAGTGGAACTGATGAACCGCAAAACATACCAGATAGGTACTCATTTTTACTGACTTTTTAAAGGATGTTTTTGTCTTTTTGTCCGACAATTTTTCAGTGTTCTGTGAAAGAGAGTTTTAGGAGTTGTAGTTAACATCTATCAACTGAATAGAATGTAAGCATATGAATGCAGCCAGACCTCATTTACCACAGCTGTAAGTAAAACCACACATAAAATATAACATATAAGCAGACTGATGGTTCAAGACTTGGTTTAAAAGTTTAAGCTGCACTTTGAAATCTTCAATAATTGTTTTGAAGGCTCAAGCAACAAGGGAACATACCTCCACAGGCATGTTGGACAGCGCTTCATAAGCACTGCCATGGGTGATGGAGATTGTGTAGGTGGCCTTTTTGTTGGGCTCATCAAAACAGGGAAAAGATTTACGAGCGTCTGTGGGTTCATGGTCTGTTGCAGCGATTTTCCTGTAAAAGATCAGAGAGGGGTTCATAAAACTCAACTAGTGGTTTACGTTTACCTCAGTAACCTCATGTGGGGAAAGTCCAACCACATTTTCATTAACATCTAATCAAGTTTGATTACAACTAAATTAAACTCACTGTCAGTTCTATGTGTGCAACAAAATTGATTTTGGTGGCCTCTGAAATTTTGCCCAAAACTAAGTATAATGTCATTTTAAAAATTACATCGATAAACTGAATCTATTCCGATGTGGTGTGAGTCATAGTTCTTGCAATTCATCATTGATAATAAAGACTCATTTGTTAATCATATATGATATATAATATTGTGCGCTTGTTTAGCTTTTAGTAACAGAGCTTAAAACCATGTTACTTCATGAATAAATAAGCTTTAGCAGATGTAGATCTCTCATTCTTGGCACCTCTCAGCTTTTGTTCCAAGAAATGAGGGTACATGTCAGTTCAGCGCATTTGTTAAAATTTCACACCATTCCCAAATCAGATAATATATAATGACCCCATCAATGGCTAGTATCCCACATCAACAAAAATACAACATCCTAGTATGAGTGCATTTGAGTATGTTGCATAAGAATCAGTTGCACTTAGAGAAATAAAAGGGAACAGCTTGGCAATACTCAAGCTCTGAAAATAAACGTAGAAGCGTAGCATTGTTAAATACTTAACATTGTAATCTCATTGGGATTTTCCACCATTTTGATATCTCCCTCAGAGACTATAATTCATTTCTCTGTGGAGCTCAGATCATCTTATTCAAACTGTGGGTTACATTCAGACATTCATGTCCTGTGTAATCTGTTCTCTGTCAAATCAGAGGAGCTTAGCTGTAATGGTTTGAAAATTGAGATAAAAAGACTTAGGCAAGACATTTCTGGGACATGTTGTAATATGGTAAAAGGTCATTTGCATTAGTGAGTTCTGACTATTGAATCCAAACATCAAGTACATTTTGGGAAGTTTATCCTCTGATACATTAACTTGGTTAATATCTGAAATTTTCAGTGCAACCGTCAAAGGTCACTTGTAGTTCAGATAGATAACGTCTACTAGTCACAGCGGTCAACATATCTGTAACCAGCCCAGGTCACCTAAAGTTTAGGGCAACAAAGTTTTTTAGTACAAGAGTGATGATTTTCCTGATAAAGAGTTTACTATTTGGTGTTGCCTGATGGCCCTGAATTGGTAATGGATGGGAAGCTCTGAAACTGTAACAAACTTATCTGAGTGCCTAGTTATAATAGCAAAAAAATAAATAAAAATAACAATACATCTCACCAGGTCATCTATTAAACACTGGGCAGGGTTGTAAAATAATGTCATAACGGTAATTTATTATTACTATACGCATGATTCATTTGTGGAATTTGTAACTTACTTGAGTAGTACTAAAACTATATTTTGAAATAATGTTGATCAATCAGCTTAAAGAAGAAACATTGGACAAACTTGACTCTATGATTATTTTATAAATAAATACACTACTGTGCAAAGTTTGGGGTCAGTAAGATTCTTTTGTTAATGTTGTTGTTGTTACTTCACTTTTGATCAATTTAATGCATCCATATTGAATAAAACTATTAAAGACATTTATAATACCCACAAAAATATTAAGCACCACAACGTTTTCAACACTGATCATATTAAGAAATGGTTCTTGAGCATCAAAACAGCTTATGATGTCTGAAGGATCATGTGGCACTGGAGTAATGATGCTTTGCAATCACAGGAATAAAATGAACATATATTAAAATAGAAACAGTATTTTGAAGTCAAATAATATATCAATATTTTGTTTCACTGTATTTTTGATCAAATAAATGCCTTGGTAAGCATAAGAGGCTTATTTAAAAAACATCTAACCAATTGGTAAACGTACTATAAAATGTCAACGCTTTTTTTTATAGTTCAGTAAATTGTGACAGTGCACATACTTTCAAGTATAATTCCTCAGTACTTTTCACACCTCTTATTGTGCATAATGACTAATTTCATCACAAAAATACATTTCTACAATATAGATGTCTTGACACTTACTTGGTAACTTCTTTCTCCTGATATGTGGTCCTGTAGAAACCGACCAGAGAGCCGTTGAGCCAGCCCTGGAAGTGAAGAGTGAGGACGTAGTGCTCGCCTGAGCCAGTGACACTCAGCTGCTCGGCCGCCTCCACCACCACATACTCCTGTGGCTTGTACTCAAAGCATTCCTTCACCCGGACAGAGGTCAAGCCGGACGGGCCGCTGCGCTGCAGAGAGGGCACCGCGGTGACAAAAGTCTCTCGGATGTGGAGCCACAGGTGCTGACTGGGCTGTGTCAGCGTCAGATGGATGGACACGCTGCCGGTGTAGATGTCTGTGTCGAGGTTGGGCTCCAGGTGCAGGTCATAATGGAAGGGTACCATGTAGTCAGGTAAGCGGAAGTTGTTCCAGCCACCGTTTGTGTTGTCGGATGGTTTACAGGGACCCCGGTCTTCTGGCGGCATTGTAGGTAATGGTGTTGGTTTGGGTTCCTCTTCGGATGAGGAGGTCTTCTGGCTCAAACCAACTCCGAGACCCACAGCAACACCTGTCACGATGACGACGGCGCAGATGATGGCAGCATGCTTGCCTCGGATAAAGTACCGCTTTTCCTTCTTTTCGAACTCCAGGCTTTCCATGGCGAGCCGTCAAACGCAGAGAGTCAGAATGTGTACAAACACTCAAAGTTCAGAAAGTCAGAACACTCTCTCCCTGTGAACCCAGACACACACACAAACACACACACAGACACACTCTATCCTTACACTTCCTTTTGCCTCCAAAGAGAGAAAACAGCTGTGTCTGGATTCCCAAATGTGTGGTCATATGCAGACCCGCACACACTCACGCAGGGCAGCCTGTGGGAGGCACAGAGGTTAAAGCAGGAGTTAAGTTTCACCACAGTTTAAAAGATTGCTCTGATCTCTGGAAGGTCACGGCCACGCGGTTGTCAAAACGTCTACGCAAGGAGGTGATCCTTAAGCTGTAGTGTGGCAAGTCCTCACTCACCAAATCTCATGCTGACAGCAGTGATACATAGGGGACAGGGGCTCAATTTGTACCGCCCTTCAGTTAAACATAAATCAAAATATGTTAATCAGCAGTCAGAGAGGAATGATTACAAACAAGCATCAGAGAGAGAAGCGTGGGGGAGGGAGGCATAGGAAAGCAGAGTAAAAATGGAAGGAGTTATTATAAGGAGAGGAAGGGGCTTATGGGAGAGATCTGGGGAATGTTACAAAACTGTCGCATGAGTGGCTAAAGAAATTATATTCTGGACTGTAACTTTAATTTATGAACAATTTTGTCAGACATTAAAGGCTACAGCAGCTTTAAGTGGCGATTTAATCACAACTTACTTTTAAAGTGACAAATATAGTTATCAGAGACCTTGAATAGAGAGATCCAAATACAAGGACTTTAGATCACATGCACATTTCCTTCCTCAATGCAGTTTTATCTATTCAACACAACTGGTTATAATAGAAGTCTTTAAAGCTCAGGTTAATATTTTTTAAACATTCATACACATATAGCAAGGAAAGTGTTTGTAAATCCTTTGGAATAGAGGTGCCAAAACGTTTTACTCTGTAAAAAAAAATATTTAAATAAAAGAAAGATTATTGGAGTATTGTATTTCTACTTCAAAATGTAATGTTTAATTCAATTTGTCACTTGTCATTTCCTTCTAATTATTTGTGAAATTTACTAGTAATTTCTGAGATAAAATTGTTTCAAAGTAAATCCTATATACAGCTGGTGTATACACCTTTTTTTTCAGTGTATGGAGGGCCAAAAATCAAACTTGATTGCAGAGTATAATGTTCCATTATATCCAACCATATTTTATTAAAATAAAATGCACTTCTACACATTTCAAAGCACAAACAAAACATAGATAATAATATGCGACATGTTTTTTTCCCCCTTTTTGTCATAGGGCATGACAGGCCAATACAAAGAGCATCACAGGCCAACTTTGGCATCTGTTTTTTAGAATAATCTGCCCTAAAATCTGACTCTCATCTGAAGCACATGGATCCATAAAGACTAAACGGAATAATTTACTGCATGTCTTTATTGAATTCGCTTCAAATGTAAGAATATTACATCAAAGTGGATTCAATAAATTTAAAGTAAAAATTTGGATAATTATGTTTTGGTCATTTGAGCTAGATGTTACTATTTAGTGTGATGACAATCAGGTGTGAGTTTGAATCGCCTTTTCTAAAAAAAAAAACATCTCAAAAACTGACTATTGCAATTGCGCTTAGTGTTTTGGGGCTGCTCAGGGCAAATTCTTGATAAGTTTCTCATCGTGAATATGGTGTAATATTTTACAGGAGTAATCAGGATTTTTTTTATAGGAGTGCTGCAATGTAGATGTGAAAGACTTAGTTAAATCAGTTATCATCATCATTTGCTATCATCAGTTTGTGCAAAACCTTTCTGGTAAATGTAAAATAATAAGGAGTGGTAACAACGGTACTGTAAATGTTTTATCTGGGTGTATGATAAAAGAAAGATGGGAAACTGTTACAGCTGTTAAGATGAATAATCGCTCACTGAATTTCATCACTCTATTTGACTCACTATAAAAGCCCTAGCAGACGAAATTAGATCAGCAAAATGGTCATCTTGGCCCTTTTTTAGCCCTTACTGTGACACTTAGTGTGTTAGTCAACAGCTGCTGTTCACTTGGATCTATCAGGCATATATGGCCAGCTACACATTACAAAAGAGGTATTTTTAGAAAGCATTCATTTTCAGTAATCCTTAATGTAGCCTATGTCAATACTGTATATGGATGACAATAGGTCATCTACAAGCCTAATACTGTTGTACTGTATGTGACTTTTATTAGACTACTGATGTGACTAGTGGTTCATGTGAGGGGAAATCAATTTGAACAATTTTCAAAAGTACAATTGCAGTTCACTGGTTCACTTTTTTGTCCTGAAGTGTCTTTATCTCAGAGCTGCCATCTGGTGGTCATAGCTGAGTAAATAATGAAAAACAACCTCTCCGTTAAGGAAATATACACAAGATTATGGTCATTCATGTGAAAAAAAGAAACTTCCTGAAAATATACATACATAATTTGAATGTGTCAGGTGTGAACTGACATGGAGACACGAGGTTTTTGTCTTCTGTGCAGTGGATTTTCAGAAGCGATCAAAAAGTGTCTCTGTGGCAGGCTCTGTACAGCTGTCCGGTCTCTTTTCATTTTGTCTCTGCTGGCTTTGGGGATTTTCATGACTCTCTTTGGAGGGGAGAGTGGTCTAGTCATGTTTCGAGGTAACAAAGAAAGTATCGCCTTAGATTTCTGGTTGGGTTTCCTCTTTGTATTGTTTGATTTTGCAGCTGTTTGCTGTTGGTCAGAGTTTTTGGAGTCTGCATATTCAGCCATTACCCCGACCACATTCAGACTGACAATGGCCTCTGATATCCCTGCCATGTTTTGTGCTCTGCACCGGTACTCCCCTGCATCGCTATACGATATTCCATTCAGACTGACTGCTGACCAGCGGATTCCCACACGTGGAGACTCTTGTACATCTGCAGGCAGTGAAGTGATCATGTGATCATGTGATCATCAGACATTAAATCAAATGAATGAAGATAACACTCACTTATGTGACAGTTTACTAGCTCATAAATTTGTAAAACATTTGCACCAGTGTGCTTTGTAAGATAATATTTAAACACAAAGGTTTAAAACCAGGTACACTAGAACTAAAAAGTTAATTATTTTAAGTGTGCAAAGTTCTATAGGTAACTTACAGCCAGAAAGTTTTCTGGGCAATCTTTCAATGTCCATACTGCTTTGCATCTGCTTACAACAACCTTAAAATAAAGGTATTCCATTATTTTCCAGTTTTAGAAGGTATTCCATTTTATTTTCACATTTGATGTCTTTAAGCCTTTCTAATGAAATAAGAAATGTGATATATACAGAAAGAGACAACATTGCATATTATTGCTTTTTTGGTATTATTTATATACTATTATACAGTAGTATTTACTATTATTACATAGTACTATTTACTCTAGTGCTATTATACTACTATAGTACTATTATTACAGTAGCTTTTATTTTATATTTTCAGTTTTTAATTTAAATGACAGTCATATGCTTTTGTCATTTTAAAAATATTTTTAAAAATATTTTTAATTAGCTTTAATTTATATTTATTTCAGCTTTAGTTTAGTAACTTAAATTTTATTTAAAATAAGTTGCCAAAGCAACATTTCTATATTTTCTAAAGGTTTTAAGTTTTTCATCTAATATTTATATTTTATTTATTTCAGCTATATTTCAATGAACAAAAATGATTGTAATACATTTTAATACATGATTTTTATTGAACAATAATTAAATACATTTTGAATTACTTTTATATTTTCAATAATTTTGGTAATTTTGTTATGTGCTTTTGTTATTTAATTAGTTTCTATATGTTTCTAATTATACTTTATTCAGTTAGTTGCCAAAGCAACATTTCTATTTTTTTATAATAATTTTAGTTAACAATCACAACACTGGTGTGTATGAAAATATGCCACATGAGTATATAAGATGATACCTTGTTTATAAATGTTGGGTATGGCAGATTTGATCCACGTAAGTGTTGGGGTCGGGTGTCCTGTAGCTTCACAGCGAAGTAGGACATTACTACCCAGTAGAGCTGTGATCTTGGTGGCAGAGGTCACCACATAGGGCCTGCGGCAGCGAGTGAGCTCCACGCTCTGAAAGGGAACTCCAGCAAGATCCGGTGGTTCACTACAGGTCAGGAAGCGATCCAACAGGACCAGAGAAGTTTCTGGGGCTTTACTAATGTCAAGCAACGTGGAAAGCCTACAGTCACACACCCAGGGGTTGTCCTGAAGACCTGCGGAAGGGATGAAATGGGTGAGAGAGGGTGATGACACATTGAGTTTATAGAGGTGTGCACTGATTACATAACCTGTTCTCTCCAGCATGACTGGACTAATCAGAGTACAGGGCTTTGGTTTCCACTGGAGGAACGCAGTGAGCCATCAAAAGGCTAAAGACTCTCAGATCGCACTTAGATATCACGTATGTGTCTCTGTGAACCAGTCAGGTTGTGTAAATATTTAATTGCCATGAGACATTAATGACTTAATTTGGTTTCACAGACTTTGATAGTGTCTGTGTGTGGAACAATTTGTCTGGTAGTTCAGTGAGAGCCAGTCGGTGTGTGTTTACTGGATTGTTACGCGCTAAAAACATTTTCCTATTCATCTTGGCTCACTAAAACAGCAGGATCCAAATGTCAGAAACCACACAGAAAATCTGGGATTCCAATTTTAATTTAAAAGGATGGTTTTTACCCCAAAACTGTATGACTTACTTTCTTTTGTGAATCAAAGAAGATATTTAGAGAAGGAAGAGGGTTTTTGGCCACACAATAGAAGTCAGTTGTCACAGAAACTGTCCACTTACCAACATTCTTTGAAATATCGTCATGTTCTGAAGAAGTAAGTAAGTCAGGCAAGTTTGGAATGACACGAGGATGAGTAAATAATGACAGAATTTTCATTTTTTTGGTGAACTATCCTTTTAAACATAGGTTTAAGGATATTAGAAACTTAAAAAAAAAATAGATGTAAAATGAATGGGGAATAGTTAAAAAAATAAAAATCTGTTTAAATTAAATAATTACCGGTAAGAATAAAATACAACACACCTAAATCTGAATGTTGTTTAAATTAAATTTTTTAATTGTTAATTAATTTAAAGTATTATACTAATAAATTAAATTTTGTAAAAAAAAAAAATAATAATTTATTGAACTCGAGATAAACCTTTGAACCCCACTGTATATTTACACTACTTCATATTATTTCCAGTACCATATGCTATATATAGTTATCATCCTACAGCCTAACAAATGATCTGCAGCGTGGAGTTTCACCTAAAACCACTGAGCGCTGGGTCTGAGTGCTGTCACTGAACGGCCAGAGAGCAGTCAGATCGTTGGGCAGGGTGCTCAGTCTGTTGCTCGAGAGGTCCAGGTAAGTCACATTAGCAAGGTAACGCGCAGCCAGGGGTGGGATTCGTGCCAGGCGGTTATTGTGCAGTCCAAGTGTTCGGAGGCGGGGCACATCCCTGAGTCCCTCCCAAGGGAAGGAGGACAGGAGGTTCCCATCCAATCGTAACTCATGAAGGAAAGACAGGTTTGTGAAACTCTTTGGATGAAGAACAGTGATGGAGTTATATGTAAGCCACAAATAAAGCAGTTCTGGCATGGCAGAGAAAGCACCTCTGAAGATCCTGGAAACAGAGGTGCGCTCTAGACGAAACTTGACTGCATCACTTGGCAGATCTACTGGAATGGCAGTCAAGGCTGGGTTTTTACAGAGCACAGTTCTAAAGAAAACACAGGTTTAATGTTAATGCCCATTGTATTGTTATGTACAAATAGAAAAGTTCTTAAAAATAGAGCCCGATGTACAGTTAAAGGGGTCATATAATGCTATATCCACTTTTACAAGTTGATTGTACTGAAATGTGTGTTGGCAGTGCCTGTACACAACCATCCTATAATGATAAAAATCCATCCAGTGTTATTTTTTTAAATCTCCTAATATGCTTTCCCCGCTTTCAAATCGAGCGGTTCGTCTTGTGACGTCACACAGACGGAGGCCCCGCCCACGATTGTTGATTGACAGCAGTGTTTCAGCACAGACTGCACTGGTGTCTTACCTCAGACCTGCCCTGAGTGAGCTGTCATCAGTTGTTTGACTGCCGCAGCAGGTGTAGACAAGAATGACTCCTAAGCGATTAAGGTGTTTTGTTGTTGGATGTAATAATGAACATAGCAGTAGTCATTTACTCCCGACATCTGAGCAGCTGAAGAGGGTTAGGTTTTGTTCTGAAGGGAATGCGCCCTCTATCTACCTAAATGCGTCTATGTTCGCGCGAATCATTCGTGATCCAGCTTCACCTCCAGAAAAAATGAGTACAAGGTTTTTTAAATGAATCTTTGCAAATGGCCTTTCCTAATAATGTGCTAATTAGCAAGTTTCACGATGAATGCTGCTAAAGTAAACAGTCCCTCAGAGAGCGGCTGGGAAGAGAGGGGCGGAGTCAGCAGAGCTCATTAACATTTAAAGGAGAATGACACAATACCGCTTGCTCTGACAAGAGCTGTTTTTGACAGGGTGAAAAAGGTGTTTTTTACACTACCAATGAGACATTTTAACCAAACTGTGTTACAGACTTTTCATTAAGACCCTAAAGAATAATATAAACTTGTGGAAAATGGGCATTATATGACCCCTTTAATATAAAGGAAGTATACTGTATTGATTTTTTCACAGGCGTTTTATCAATATTTTGAATTATACATTGCATTGTGTTGGGTTTTAGGGTTGAAGGAAATGTCTGTAAACTTAACAGAAAAGGTACTGCTAATTTCCCGCCAGAAAATTTAGTTTTTCTACCGATTATTTCTTACAGTATAGAATCAAATCAAGTTACATTTATTTATAGTTTTATATAGTACAGATTGTTTCAAAGCAGCTTCACATTAACAGGGAAATTGGTGTTAATGTTGGAAAATTAGTTAATTATGCAACAATTTCAGCTGTAAAGCAGCTCTACATAACATAATAGTGGCAATATTCATCTAAATTCAGTTCGATATTCAATTCAGTTCAACAACTGTATCAGTGTTGCAAAGTTCATAATTTATGAATCAACTTCAATTCAGCTATGAGCACAGCAGCTCTACTGAAGACTACAGTGTCAAAATTCAGCGCAAGTCATTTCAATATTGATTTAGTTTTTGCAAAATTAGTGTCATTATCCAACTCAATTCAGTTCAGATTTTGTTCTCATCTGATAGTGTCAGTGCAGTTAAAACTCTACAACTTACAAATACATCTGATCCCCCTAAATTACACTAATGGCACACTGCAAAAAATAGTAACAAAACAACAACAGAGTGGATCATGAGAGCGTGTGGATGGAAGAATCTAGGAGCAAAGATTTAACCAGGCAAAAAAAGATTACAGAAAAAACCATATGACTGTACCTGAGTCCCTTGGCATTGCTGCGACCATGGAGCACACAGGTGCACAGAGACGGACATGATGGACTCTGTGCACAGACCACCAAAGCCAAGCACAAAGTGAGGTCTGCATACAGAAGTGGATGCATCGCTTTAGAGACACATTAAGCAAAGAAGTACCACTCTCTGTCTGAGCAGGAGTGTGACATTCCCAAACACTGCCGTAGATTAAGACAAACACTAAAAGGATTAGTTCAGATTACTGAGGCGAGGAGCAGATCAAAACCTATAGTCAGTGTAGTAAAGAGAAACATGCCCTGGGACTGATGCTTTACAATAATAATAGAAGTACAATGGAAGATTAAATCAATTTGTGTATCTATAGTGCGGGGAGGCTGATAATGCTTATACAACTCACTGATAAAGTAGCAAATTGGATATAGCAACACAAAATTTCAATACACTTGCAAGGCAATTGCAAACTTCACAATGCAAGTTTGCACATCTATCACTTTGATTGCAATTGTATTAACTATTCCATCTTTAATTATAAATATATCGTTTTCTCTCAAGAATGGAAGTGGAAGCAGAGTAATTTGCATAATTTGGCCTGTAACTAGTGATGGGCCCTTTTGAAAGTCTGCTTTATGAAGCTTCAAAACATGATTCTTTTGTTTTTGTGTCAAATCGCATGATTCCTGAAAACTGGTCTTTGTTACATCATAATGTACAGAATGTTGGTTTCAAAACATTTCAAAATTCTGTTTTGAATTGACTTTTCAAATTTTATTAAAAAAAGATCCCCAAACTTTTGTATCAGTCAAAACCTGTGCTTTCTGGCGACTCTTTTGAAAGCAGACCCTTTCATATTAAATTAATAATTAATTTACTACGGTTTCTTGCAAAATTCTAGATTCATAATTGTACATTTAAAAGAAAATTAATTTTATTTTCCAGAAAGATATGATGTATATTGAATTCTTTAAGGAACTCTGACAACTTAAATGCCTCTAAAAACCAATCTATGGTGTAATAAAATATAATAGAATTTGCCACTAGATTGCATTGATCAGCTGAACCTCTAAACGAGTGTCTAATGATTTAACTGATCTCAGGTCAGTCTTATAATGTTTTATAAAGTTATATATATTTTAAATAATTTATACTACTGATGTCTGTATAATACAGTTTGTGTACACATACATAATTCGAAAAGGGGAAAGCTGTTATGTAAATATAATTGTAAATGCTTCTAATTAAACTGCCAAGCCCTGCCTATAACAATACAATCACTACATGCTACACGTTAATAAAACAAAAAAAAAATTTAAATAATGATATTTCATTACTTGTGGCCTAAATTACATTTAATAGATTACGCTTTCATGAAAACATTTATGATTGGTTTGTGAAAGCTGTAGTTTGCGTTTTCGTTGCATGCACACTATTTTGACTAGCAGTTGCCGCAAGGTGTTTCAAGCGCTTAGAAATAGTAAATATTTTTTGGTAAACAATTGTTTCAGTTGATACAGAAAGATTGGTTTCTCTGAAAACCACCTGTACCGAGAAGTTTGGTCGTCCGCGTTATCTCTGGTTCCAGGACTGCTCAGAGTGGGGTTTCTCTCGCTGTGGGGAGTGAAAAGACCCGGAGTGGAGCCTCGGCGGCGTGATTACAGAGCGCTTTCAGCCGAGTTGAAGAACTCTCTCTGCCGCTCCGCTCCACTTATATAAAGAACTCCACTCCGGCTTTCGGTCTGCGTTGCTTGGTAACTACCTTTGATGCTTTGGCTTCTTGAGGAACTATTTTCGTTTGCCCAGAAGAAATAGTCGAACTAACTTTCCAGTTTCGTCTGCTCAATAATTGTGGCTGCAATAAGGTAAATTAAATAGATAGATAAATAAATACTCCATCTTGCCATGATTCACAAGGTGGTGTTGGAGTCCCTCCCTCTGTTCTCAGATGACTGCAGCAGCAGCAGACAGCAGCGCTCTCTCTCTGTGACCGACAGCAGCAGAAGCATGGCGGCGGTGGAGACACGGGAGTGCGAGACGGAAGGCTGCTGCAGCGAAGCCAAGCTCCAGTGTCCCACCTGCATCAAGCTCGGAATTCAAGGCTCATACTTTTGCTCTCAGGTGAAGCTCTGACACTTAGCTTTAAGAAACAAGCGAAGCGCTCGGGTTTTCTCGCTCATGTCACGCTGCCGGCCTACGGGACTGAGCTCAGCGTTAGCTAGCTAGCTGCCTCACATCACAAACAGGCACTTTAAACGCTACTCTGAGCTTTGACGTTTACATCCAAGTTTTGTGCGTGATGATTTTCATTATGACAGATTAGTCTGAGATGTGTAACCCTAAACACGGAGTGGAACTGTAATTTGCGAGCCGTTTCTTTGCTCGGCGTGCTTTAAATGACTTCAGCTCAACGTGGCTCGCGTGCTCAGTTGTCAAATCATCACATCAACCCTTTAGATATTTTATTTCCAATTTCTAAAGAATTAGGACAAAAGGATGCATAAATCGGTGCAACCTGTAAGGAAATGTAGATCTAACCCTAACGTTACCTCTTCATTCTAGTATGATTTTGCTAGGCACTCCTAGCCTGGGCTGTGTCTCAAACCATAGTGAGCTGCCTATCTAGACAGCATTGTGGGCATCATAGGTGTTTTATAAGTCACTTGCCCATGATGTTCAAAAAGGCTGTCTAGGTTGGCAGCTCACTGGGTTTTGAGACACAACCTAGAAGTGCCTAGAAAATTGAAATGTCTAGACAGCATTTTTGGGCATCATATAGGTTTTTGAGACATATGCTCAAAAATGCTGTCTAGGTAGACAGCTCTTACATTTTGAGACTCCTCCCTGGACTCTAGCACCTGTTGCAGGGCAGATCTGCTGTCCTGCTTGCTGAGTTGAGAGGCTGATATGATGACAGGGTGCTGCCAAGCCCAATATATCTGATTTGACATTTCCACCGATTCCATCTGATTCAAACTTTCGCCCTAATTAGATGAGCCACTGTAGCTCACCCTCATGTAATTCTAAACCTGTATGAATTTCTCTCTTCTGTGGAACACTTCTATGTTTCATACATTTCATAAATTGTAAGTCAGTTGTGTTCAATGTAGTTTGGCCCCCGACATTCTTGAGAATATCCTGTTTTATGTTCCACAGATGAAAGCAAGTCATACATGAGAATTTTTATATTTGAGTGAGCTATCCGTGTGATACCATAAAATGGTGCAGAGCTTTACGATGTATTATATGTGACCCTGGACCACAAAATTAGTCTTAAGTGTAATTTTTTCAAAATTCAGATTTATACATAATCTGAAATCTGAATAAATAATATTTCTATACATAATCTGAAATCTGAATAAATAATATTTCCATTGATGTATGGTTTGTTAGGATCGGACAATATTTGGCTGAGATACAACTATTTGAAAATCTGGAATCTGAGGGTGAAAAAAAATCAAAATATTGAGAAAATCACCTTTAAAGTTGTCCAAATGAAGTTCTTAGCAATGCATATTACTAATCAAAAATGAAGTTTTGATACATTTATGGTAAGAAATTTACTAAATATCTTCATGGAACATGGTCTTTACTTAATATCCTAATGATTTTTGGCATAAAAGAAAAATCAATAATTTTTACCCATACAATGTATTTTTGGCTATTGCTACAAATATACCCCAGTGACTTAAGACTGGTTTTGTGGTCCAGGGTCACATATGTGAAATTCCTTGTATTTGTGCTCTAGTATACGCTTCAAGTATGTTTATGTACTTCCTATTTATATAGGAAGCTGGAGCTGGACATATCAAAAGGTTTCTGTCTATTTTTGTTAAATAACAATTGTGAACCTTGATTTATTGCTTATTTGTTGTTAAGTAGAATTTTTGCATTTGTTGCAAGATCATCACTTGTCATCAAAATATTTGATCTGTTTCTTGGAAGCGAGTGTTAAATTGTAATGAATTAAAATTAAGTATTAGTAGATGCTAAAATATACACTATGTTCAAAAGTTTGGGGATGGTAAGAGTTTTTAATATTTTTGGAGGTCTCTTATGCTCTCCAAGGCTACATTTATTTGATCAAAAAAAACAATAAACAGTAATATTATTAATGAAGTGTTGTTATAATTAAAAATAACTGTTTTCTCTTTTATTATATGCTCAAATATAATTTATTCCTATGATGGCAAAGCTAAATTTTCAGCAGTCGTTACTTCAGTGTCACATGATCCTTCGTTATAATATGCTGATCTGCTGCTCAAAAACATTAATTATTATCAGTGTTAAAAATGGTTGTGCTGCTTAATATTTTTGTGTGGAAACTGTGCTATCTTTTCAGGATTCTTTGATGAATAGAAAGTTCAAAAGAACAGCATTTATTTGAAATATAAATCTTTGTAACATTATTAATGTAATTATTGTCTCTTGTCCCAGTTGAGTGCATCCTTGTTGTGTCAAAGTAATATTTTAATTCAAAAAATGTTTGAACAGTAGTGTAATTTTGTACACTAACATATAAATGCCTCAAAGCTAACATACATTACATTTTATGGGCTCTTTAAGAATTTACGTTGTGTGAGTTGTAATAACTTGAGTTTTGCATGTTTTCAGGAATGTTTCAAAGGCAGCTGGGCCACCCACAAACTGCTCCACAAAAAAGCAAGTATGTGTGTTTTATTCACTTTCAGTGTTGAGTGATGTTCAGTTCTGCATTAGCATTTTGTATGTGTAATACAAATCATGTCTTGCATAATGCCATCATTAATTTTTCGGCTTTTCATTTGCAGAGGAGGACAAAATAAAAGATGAGGGAAAGAACTGTGTGGAGAAAGAAATCAACACAGACCCGTGGCCCGGGTACAGATACTCTGGTAAACTGCGACCCCACTATCCACTGGTAAGGACGCATGATCATTGACAACATGATAATTACAGCACACATACATTATCATAGAACAAAACAAATGTATGCATTCAAATGTCTAGTTTGATCTCTTTTTCGTGGTTGTTTTCAGACTCCCATGCGGCTTGTTCCTAGCAACATCCAGAGACCAGACTATGCAGATCATCCTTTGGGTAAGTTTGTAAATCCCTTCACACATAATTTGGACCTAATTCTGTAAATTATACACTGCAAAATTCAGATCAACCTCTATCATCTGGACTAGCTTTCTTGCTCCATGCCCTTATCTGAGGCATTGCACTTTTCTAACAGACTGCCCTTCATTATTACGCCTGTGTGAAGTTTAAAATTTTGACCCTTGAAACAGCCCATTGACATATAAGCTTTTAAACTAATGGCCTTCATCTCATCAGCTGAAGTGCTGTTCGATTTTTAAATGGAGGAGTGTTTGCTGCAGTAGTGCACGTCTGACCAGATTAACCACAGTTTCATGTAAATGTGCATCAAGATGTGCAAGAATAACCTCTGTTTACAGAAAACTCTAACTTTGTTTTTTGTTTGGTATCTCATTGGTGCAGCTGTGTCATCATTATTATTTGGAGTTTAATGCTCTCATAATCATCTGATTATGAAAGAAGGCCCAAATGCTTTATGGTGCGTTTCAGTTTAGTTGATCTTATTTATATTGTTAGTTAGTTGGATACGCATCATGACTAAAAGGTTTCATATGATGTTACATATGTGGCCCTAGAAAGTATACGAACACATAATCCACACCTACTTGTAGCATTTTGACAAATCCGACACACGATTTTTCTTTAGATTTAACAAATCAGTTAGTCATTAGATTAACAAATAGTCACAGACCCCTCACCCAATACACATACTGGGTGCCAGTATGTCTGTGAATGACTCCAGGCCCCCCGGTTACCATGACAACCAGGACACTTCAGCCAGACCAGATAAACTTTATGACCTAATGGCATGTTGAGAGCTCTCCCTCTCACCATCTTTGAACCTTAGGAAAGACATTATGCCATAAAAATGGACTCTTCTCTAATTAATTCATAGAAAAACCTTTCTTTGAATGAACACACAGCCTTCAGGTCATTGTGTGTATTATTACTGTTCTTGTATATGTTCTTGTTTTATGCATGCTTATGATAGATCCCTAGTTAATATCACCTCACTTATACCATGTTTGGTCTCTATAAATTTTGTCTTCGGATGATCTAATTGAGAGTGTATATTATATGTTGATACCTATGCAACATATTAGTGTTCTAAGAATCTTTACTAGTTTGTATATCAACTTCTGATCCAGTTACATATTCAAATTACCATGCTTGGAGACAAAGAGACATAAACTTTCCCTCCAAAAGTTCAAGACACCATTGGCTCTTTGACACCAGAAAGGAGTGACCTCTATAGCAGATAAAGCTCTCACATCAGTGACCCGCCCCAGTCTGCGGTTTTTTCAGATACTGAGAAGATGAGGATGTGAGCTAGAAGTCTTCTGTACCTTAAGTTTGAGCCAGGCTTCGGCCTTGACTTCCCATTCAACCAAGATCTTCAGATCTCAGCAGACCTCTTTCTTAGCTCTTTTTCACTTTCTACCTGGGAAGAAACTCCCAATCACCATTGAGTCAGGACATCTTTGGAATGAATCACTCTTCAACCCGGAAGAACGTGATCTCAAGTCCAAAACCTTGAAACCATCAAGACTTTCATCCGAGAATGTATCCGGACACTCGTCAACGACAAAGGCAATGCAAGTATCGTACATTTAACTAAACAAAACAGAGGCTTAGTATAAGCTATAGACCCCGTTATAAACGGCGCTGATGGTTTTTACTCGGGTGGTTAACTGACTCTTTCCATAACTGCATTCTCTGGTTTCTCTAATGGCTTCATTCATTCACTTTAGCTCCCCTTTTGTATGCACGCGTGAGTGTATGTTTGTTTGTTTGTTTGTTTAGATTAGTTATGTGTGTTAGTGTTTAGTTAATAAAAGTTGTGTGCACAAATTACATGAGTTTCTGGTTCTGCCTTGCAAATTAATGTCTCTTTACGATTTTGACCCTCGCTACAAGCTCTAATGCATTAATAGGAAAGTATTTTCTGTGGCCACGGAAATATCCTTTCTTAGAGTTGATATGAACTTACACTGAATGTTCGCTGGACGAGCAGATCAGTTGATGGCAATTTAATTCTGCTAAAGTTATTACTGTCAGCCGATATAAATAATTGTAATTAATCATAATTGATTGTAATTATTTATATACATTTCCCTTTTTAGCTGATTTGCTACATACTGTATGATTTTCACAAGTCCTATTTAATTAGGACTACATTTAACTTGAGGAGGTTTGGTAATTTGTTTGTGAAAAAGTGTTTTTGTGGTCCTTATCTTGTCTGAATCAAGCAAATCAAACCTTTAAGAATAAAAAAAAAAAACCTGGCAATATTGTGAAATATTACATTTTGAAATAACTTTTATTTTAATTAGTGCTGGGCAACGATAAAAATCTTTTAAATCGCGATTAATTGCATGATTTTTCTGCAATTAATCGCATTATGCACAAAATTCAATAATGAATTCAAAAGTAGTGTTTTAAAAAAAAGTAGTGTTGTGTAAAAAAGTAGTGCACTTTTTTAATTTAGAAGTACTGCTATGTGAACAAAAGTGCAGTAACTTTTGGTTTGCAAACACTTTAAACAAATAAGGTGCTTTTTTACAGCAGTTTTCCTTTTACATAGACGCAGTTAAAATATTTCTTGTAAATCTCAACTTAAACATTAATGTAATCGAATTAAATATAAAACCAAAACTATTTGCCACTGCTAGGGCATTCAAGTTTTTATATAAAATTTTATCGGGAGCGTTCATGTGAGCGCTGCTGCAGTCTAAATGGTTCCTGATGGTTTCTCACCTAATTCTTCACCTTAATTCTTAATTCTTTTGCAGTTAACATGTGTCTTTTCTTCTCCACCTGTTTTTTCTGAACTTGCTGACCCAATGAGCATTTCGCTGCCCAATGGTCATGCCTTAACTTTGTTAATTCTATTATTGCATTAGTATTGCATCCTTCTCATGGGCATTTAATAATTTTTTTAACTTTTATTCTTGAGTTCAATCTCTTTTTTTGCTCATTTTATCTGTAAAGGAAAACCTGCCTAATAATTCTGCACACCTGAAATAAGAAGTTTCTGACTATCAGCCTTCATTAAATACAAAATCAATAGTAGTTATTAAGATTGATGAGGTTTGGAATTGGTAAAATGTTCTTGGAAAAAAAATATGACCAGAATATCAACTTGCCTAATAATTCTGCACACACTGTAGTCAGTAAGATTTTTTTAGTGTATAAATGATTTTTTAAAGACATCTGTGAACTGTGAAAAATGTGAAGCTCTTAGAGAAGGTAATATTTATTGCAATGAAATGCATACATGTTTAAGTGTGACTTAAGTGTCCGAATACTTTTGGGGGGCCCTGTAAATGATACTCGTGATCATGATGGAAGGATATTTCAAATGATAATACACATGTCTTTGTATAGAAGAGAGATTACACAAACACTTTCTTATAGTATAGAAACATCTCTCATGAATCACTGTTTTGTGAATAAATGCTTATTTGTCCTTCATTAACGGATGCTGCAGAGTCTTCCCGTAAGTAACCATTATGGTGGTGATTAGTTGCTATTAGGCTCCTGTAGTTACAGCCTTTCATTCCTTTGTTATTAGCTCATCCTTGAGTCTCTGGGCCCCCGGCTTTCAAACAGTAGAAAAGTGATGTATTGAAAAAGCCTAATGTCTTCAAAAGCATCCAATGGTTAGGTCAGGAGTGTGTATCTTTAGGATTTCTTTGTGAGAGCGTGTGTGTGATGGTCCTAAAGTCACCTTATACACGTTTCCATTTACCTCTGTGTGTGTGTTGGGGGTGGGCTGCTGCAGTGTGTGTCTGAAGCTCTTCTCTCGCTCTCTGCAGCTGCAGAGGTTGGGTTGTTGGCAGGTACGGAGTCCCGCCGCTTCCCATGTGTGTCCGGCCGGTGATGTCCTCTTGTTTAACAGTATTATTACAGGGAGCGGTTTGCTACGCAGTGGGTGTATGAGTGTATTTCTGTGAGCAAGAGTGTGTCTGTGTAGTAGCATGGCTCTGTCTGTGTCTGCATGGCTGATGTCGTTAATCAGCTGGGGCTAGAGGTGGGTGATATGACCATTGTTGTTGTATTTGTATCAATAGTTATAGTTTTGTTGGGAATTCAATGGAGAATGGTTAAATTTGGTTTGCATTACTTCCCTTATTTTTATTTATTCATTTTTGCACATCCTGCTCTGTCTTTTTGCATTACTCTGAATTCCTTTGTTGCTTTCTTGTAAATAAAGCAGCTGTGCCAATTTATAGCAAGGGAAATGTATCCACCTCAGTGCAAATGGTACACTGCAGGTCAAAAGTTTGGAATAATTAAGATATTTTGATGTTTTTGAATGCTTACAAGGCTGCATTTATTAAAAACAGTAAAAAAAACAGCAATATTGTTAAATACTATAACAATTTAAAAGAACTGTTTTCTGTTTGAATATATGTTTTAAAATGTCATTCATTACTGTGATGGCAAAGCTGAATTTTCAGCATCATTACATTACTCCAGACTTCAGTGTCATGTGATCCTTCAGAAATCATTCTAATATACTAATTTGCTGCTCAATTTATTATTATCAATGTTTAAAACAGTTGTGCCACCTTATAATTTTAAGGAAACTTTGATGCATGTTTTCAGGATTCTTTGACACAAAGTTCAAGAGAACAGCATTTATTTGAATGAATTAGAAATACTTTGTAATATAAAATGCCTTTATGGTCTCTTTTGATCAAATTCATTTCTTAAAACTTTACCACAAATTTTTCAGTGGTAGTGCATGATGTTTTCCACAAAAATATTAAGCAGCAAAAACTGTTTTCAGCATTGATAATAATAAGAAATGTTTCTTAAGAAGCAAATCAGCCTATTAAAACGATTTCTGAAGGATCATGTGACACTGAAGACTGGAGTAATGATGCTGAAAATTCAGCTCAGGAATAAATTACATTGTATAATATAATAGACAATAAGTCTCTTATTATGGGTATGAGTCTTATTTCAATAACATCAAAAAATATAATTATTCCAAGCCTTTGATCAGTACAGTATATAAAATCTCTGCCTTCACTACCACGCGATATATATAGTCATATCGCCCAGCCCTAGCAGGAACTGTCCGTGATTACGTCATTGCCAAACTGTCATGTCCCAGACCTCACTGGATCAGCGACCGTGTGCGTGTGTGTTTTTATCTGTAAGAAGTGGTTGTGTTGTCTTCATTAGCTGACTGGAGACCGTGCTGTTGAGATTCTGTTGTGGTGAAGGTCAGTAGGCAGAGCTAGTCCGTATATTTGAGTGATAGTAAGATGCTTTTGTGGGTAGATGGGTATCTGTGTATTTTACTGCTCACCAATTCACCAATTCACCACTGCTTGCAGGAATGTCAGAGTCCGAGCAGACCATGAAAGGGACGTCTCAGATTAAGATCCTCAATGGTGAAGAGATTGAGGGCATGAGAGTTGTCTGCAAGGTAAACCAACATCATAACGTCACACATGATAGCTTTGTATAAAGAATAATAACAAATGCAACAGTTGAAATTTTTCCATTTTCTGCCTCTATTTGAACGCTAATTGCTCTGCCACAGTTTGTTCTGCCCCCAGTTTCTAATTTCAGATTTTACTTAAGAGAACCCCAGAAAAACATTTGGTTACTCAAGATAAATTCAGCCAAAATATTGTCTAGTGAGATGGCAGCCTGTCAAGTCCATAAAGACAATGTTTGTTTCCTTCAGCTGGCTCGAGAAGTCCTTGACATTGCTGCCATGATGGTGAAACCTGGAGTGACGACGGAGGAGATCGACCATGCGGTGCATTTGGTACAATTTCACAACCTTTTTGCTTTTTCTAATCTAAATTTTACAAAGTAGTAGTCTGATCAGAGCAGAATGTTTAAATACAGGTTATCTAAGGGAAATGTGAAATTGCTTATGCATTCAGATGATTTAAAAAAAAAATTGTTCTAAATCAATGGTTCTCAGCCTCTTTGACTCCAAGGCCCACTTTGTCCAAGAGGCCCTCATATTTAAGCTGTACATCTGGTACTTTTGTTATAGTAAAAATAAAAAACTCAGTTTAATATTGCACAACTTTGTTTTAGCATTTTTAACATTTTATTTAAGATTATGTTAGTATAACTAAACTTAAATAATTTTGGGGTCCTCTTGGAAATTTGCCGAGGCCTCCTAGTCGACCCCTGGTTGAGAACCAGATGTTTCCAGAGTTTCCTTCTGGAAAAATGCATAATTTTTTATAGTTGTTTAACAGCTATTTTTGACCGTATGCATAATAAACGTGGATTTTTTTTCATTGTTTATTCTACTGTCGTTGTCACTTGAGTAGGACAGCCTGTATGAATGTTGATACTAATGACAAACTATTTTTCCATATTTGTTGGTTAAGGCATGCACAGCGAGGAACTGCTACCCCTCACCTCTGAACTACTACAACTTTCCCAAGTCCTGCTGCACCTCTGTCAATGAAGTCATCTGTCATGGGATCCCTGACCGCCGTCCCCTCCAGGAGGCGGACATACTGAACAGTATGCATCAACATACATTTGAACATATAGTATATGAATGTATCTTACTTGCTTTACTTCATGGGAGATCTGATTTTTTGCACTCAAGAGGGCTGTTTTAAAGGGATAGAATCACCCTCCCTCTAAATTGACATTGTATTTCATATTTCAGTTAGTCCAGATGTCAGATAAACATTCACTGGAGATTCAAGATTTGTGCATGACTGATTTTTCCACATGCTCACATTTTTGTGAATGCATTGGCTTGTTCTCGCAGAACTCTGTCCAGACTGATGTTTTTACCTTCTGCTCATTTTAAGTCCCATTGTCAAAATGCCATATTATTAAAGCTGTTTGTTCTTGTTAATGCCATAATAGATAAGTAAACGAAACAAATGACATGTAGATCTCTTTATTCCTAGCTACATGTTTTGTCATTTATCACCTTAATTTAAATATTATTGGCTACTGCACAGAGAACTGCTTCTATTTACATTTAATGCCAAATTTACACTGAACAGACCTTACGCTGAAGGCAGTATCCAGAACCAGCTGGAATCTGCAGCTTTTTTTTTTTTTTTTGCTTTGCACAGAGTGCGAAAGTCTGTGGAATAGATTTCTGTTAAATGCAGAGTACTTTGCTCATAATAGGAGCTGAAAGCATAATCATATCATTTTGTCAGTTTGTGTATTTTTCTACAGAGTTCTGTGTAACATATGCAGAAAAAAATCTTCAGACTTAAAGTAAATTGCACTAAATGTTACATGTTCACTTGGCCAATCATATGTTACTTTTTTCCTTGCAGTCGACATAACAGTTTACCACAATGGTTACCATGGAGATTTGAATGAAACCTTTTTTGTGGGTGAAGTGGATGAGGGAGCCAAGAGATTGGTTCAGACCACTTATGAATGTCTTATGCAATCCATCGACTCTGGTGAGTATGAAAGCACATTCAAACAACACTAACAATTCAACAGACCCTATGTCAGGGTTCCTCAAATCTTTCCCTGGAGGGCCAATCAGCTGCAGAGTTTAGCTCCAACCCTGATCAAACTCAACTAACTGTGATTTTCTAATGATTTTGAAGACACTTCTGCTCGGGTGTGTTTGATTAGGGTTAGAGCTAAACTCTGCAGGAAAGTGGATCTCGTGGGCCAGATTTGAGGATCCCTGCCCTATGTTATGGGAGTTTGACATTTGGCCTTCATTTTATATAGTACAGTATGTTTGTCTGATGTGATGTGCATTAATGACCTTTAGAGGGCAGACTTACACAGAGGGATATCTGTGTTGTGATTTGAAGAAGCTTGTTTCTGTCTTGTCTAGTGAAGCCTGGTATCCGCTATCGTGAACTGGGAAACATCATCCAGAAACACGCGCAGGCTAATGGTTTCTCTGTGGTACGGAGCTACTGTGGCCACGGCATTCACAAACTGTTCCACACGGCACCAAACGTACCGCACTATGCCAGTGAGTAACATCTTGTTAAAAAGACACAGTCTTAATGATACAAGCATTGCACACTGTGATGTTATTGAAACTGCAGAGAGTGCAAACACTCATAAAGCTTGAACTGTCCTTGTTTTATGTATTTTTACAGAGAATAAAGCAGTAGGAGTGATGAAACCTGGTCATGTGTTTACTATTGAGCCCATGATCTGTGAAGGTAAGAGGAAAATCACAAAATTATTTTCTTAGCCATCCTAATTGTGCACTTACTATTTAGAATTATTTTTTCTTTTAGAAAAATAAAATAAAATAGGGCTGTCAAAGTTAATGCATTCAAACGTGATCAGTTGGTTCATTTACACTACCCCTTAAAGCTTTGGGGTCAGTAAGATTTTTATTTTGCAAGAAATAATTACTTTTATTCAGCAAGGACAAATTAAATTTATCAGAAGTTCAATTTCAATTTTATATAAATACTATTCTTTTGAACTTTTTATTCATTGAAGAGTCCTGAAAAGAAAACGTCTAATTGTTTCTCAAAAATATTAAGCCACTCAACTGTTTTCAATATTGATTATAAGAAGAATTGTATCTTGAGCTGCAAATCAGCATATTAGTATGATTTCTGAAGGATCATGTGACACTGAGGACTGAAGTAATGATGCTTAAAATTCAGCATTGCATCACAGGAATAAATTGCATTTTAAAATACATTCAAATAAAAAAAACTTATTTTATATAGTAAGAATATTTTCCAATTGTTTTTACTGTTTTTCTGTTCAAATAAATGCAGCCTTGGCGAGAATAAGAGACTTATTTTAAAAAATATATATATTGTAAATCATAATTTTACTTTTGTATACGCACAGTGTTCCTGTGTATCATGCACACTGCTCAACCTGACAATTGCACATGCAGGTTTTCTTCTTTTAATATTGTTAACTATAAAAATTTGAGTGTTGATGGATTAAATATTGTAATCAATTGCTTATTTAAGAGTCTTTGCTCTGTGCAGGTGGCTGGCAGGATGAGACGTGGCCAGATGGTTGGACTGCAGTCACTCGTGACGGTAAACGCTCAGCCCAGTTTGAGCACACGCTCCTCGTGACAGAGACAGGCTGTGAGATCCTCACGTCGCCTGGAGGATAATGGCTGTGCTCACTTCCTGTCCCAAATGTAGAATGGTGGGGTCATATCAGCCCTATTCTGCAGTGGAGGATAAAACAACTCCGCCCCATATCACCAATCAGCCAGTCACACAGTGGTTCTCTGTTGGGCAGGAGATGATTGGCCACGTGGCCGTGACAGTGGATTTGGGCAGGAGATGGAGATTTGTTAACTTCTGAATGTGTCACCTGACAGTCACATTAATCAGCTTGGATCTGAGTAAATTCAAAGGCACTGGCCTTTAACCTGGTTACAGTGCTGCCACACTCTGTCTTCATGGCAGAGGTATCTGTGTGAGTGGTTTTGCGTGTGGGCACCTGTGTGTTTGAGAGAGCGCGTCGGCTGTGTGAGGTCTGCTGTCTCGGTCTGCTTCAGTGTGTTTGTATGCCTGGCTCGTTGCAATGTACCACGTTTGTTTTGTTGGGGTTCGAGATGCAACGAGTGTATGTGATAAAACACTGGAGTCTCTCCAAATCATGATTGATATATAAAAACTCTTTACAGCTGAAAGAGTGCCTCGTAACGTTATTGAACATTGTACAAATGTTTATCATGAACCTCTACCAGCGTTCATAAGGTCCAATTAAATCGATCTTGTTTGAGTGACTGTGTCTATGAACATCTAGGAAACATTAGGTTAAGTACAATGGTTTAATTATGTTTCACCTGTTTGATGGCCTTTTTGAAATGTCCTTTTACTGCAGTCATCCTTAGTCAATGAAAAGATGATTTTTGTTTGTCTTTGGTTGTTTAATGCCACTTAAAGAGCAATGTGAAAGTCTGAAAAGCAGTTGCAGGCCTCCTTGTTTGTTTGACGCATCTCTTGAAATCAGTTTCAGTGTTTCAGTATTCAAGCTGAATTAAAGTATATTTTCTCCTTTATTTTGTGTTTTTTGTGTACAACAAATGCCAAACATATGTCAATCGTCACAAAGGAATGAAATTTCAACAATGACTTATGAAAGCAGCTGAAAAGATCATCCAAGGGATTCATCTGTATTGAATTATTGTTGCTTTTTGGTGAAACAATCTAAATTTTAGCCAGGCAGAAGATTAATTCCATCACTTCAGTTCTTTCTACACCTTTCAGAAATGGTTACTGTACTTTAAACTAGTATTGAGTGTGTCTGCGGTAAGTCTGAGCAGTCCGTTCCCATCTGATTGTCTGAAACTGTGGCGTAGAAGTTGGGTGGAGGTGGCTCGATTCTCATTTGGATACAGTGAGGATGCATCGAATGCTGTAAGATAGGGGGGGGAAGTTTGAACTTTTTTCCTTATAGGATTAACCTGAGATTTAAAAAAAGAAAAAAGTGAGAAATGTGCCATTGTCCAGTTTTCATGAGGTTGACGGCATCATTGATCTTCTCCAGATCCATTTTGTGGGTTATGAACTCGTCAAGCATTATTTTGCCAGTCATGTAGTCATTAACCAGTTTTGGAAGAGAGTCCTTGATCTTAAAACCTTTTTCATGTAAACAAAACTGAATACATGCACAGATATGCACTCTGAAAGCCATAGAAACCATTATCTGACAGCTGGCTTACCTCCTAATAGGGTTCCCTTCCAGGTTTTCCCAGATATGAGTTGAATTGGCTGTGCTGAAAAGTCTACATCAGTATAGCCAACCAAAACACTCACACCCCAACCTTTAATACACGACTCCAGTGCAGCTCTCTGAGGTCAAAAAACATTAAACTCACACACACAGAAGGATTGCTAGTATACTGAAAGCTTTTAAACAAGTAAATACATGCACTTTCTATATGGTATGTGTCAATTGAGGCTTACCTCCGTGGTCTCTCTTCAGTGTTGCCCACACACTCAATTGAGAAATCCACTCCTCCATTGGTCATTTCTGCCAGTACTTCAGAGATGGGTTTATTATATGCCTTTGGATTCAGAAAATCAGTGGCACCAAAGACCTTTGCCTTCTCAAACTTCTGCTCATTAATATCCACAGCAAAGATGCGGGAGGCTCCGGCGTTTTTACAGCCCATGACTGCAGCCAGACCTACTGCACCCAGTCCAAACACTGCACACACTGAGCCTGGTGTGACCTTCACACAAACACAAATGAATTACTACTGTAAAGCACGTAATATTCACCTTACTGTTCAAGCCACAACTATTTTAACTTTTAAGTTGTAAACTAAAGTGTAAACTCACACTATTAAAAATTTATTAATTTCCTTCAATAAGTGACATCTGCACTTTTTGTCTTATTTTTTTTCTCCATTAAAATTATAGTCGCAATACATGCTCTTTAATAATTTGCATGCAGTACTAACCTCGGCCACCAGGTGACAATATCAGTTTGCCAAAATATAAAGAGCTTGAATAGTGCAATTACAAGAAGGTTTTGAAAATCTTTAGTAATCACAGTATTGATTATTGTTGGCAAAATTTTTAATTGTTATTTTTTTTCTGTAATGCAACATAGAAACGTCACATCATACGGGCAATTTAGAATCTTGTTACAACCCGAATTCCGGAAATGTTGAGACATTTTTAAAATTTTAATAAAATTGAAACTAAAAGAATTTAAAATCACATGAGCCAATATTTTATTCACAATAGGACATAGATAACATAAAAATGTTTCAACTGAGAAATTGTACAATTTTATGCACAAAATTTCAAATTTGATGCCTCCCTGCAAACATGCCCCTGCGGGGACCATACTGGCTTTTTGCGGGCACAGTGGACTAGGGCCAGCCCACACCAAACCTAAACAGGCCCAGGGCGGGCTTGCCCAGGCGAGGCAAGCCCGTGGTCTCTCTGTGAGCAGCCCACACTAATGCAACTAGGAGAATACTAACATTGACTGGCCATTCTTTAGCCACTCAAATTGAACTGGAATGGCTCAAACCAAAAGAGACCTTTCCAGAACCTGTTGTTTCATATAGGCCAGGGACCTAAAAATTCTGGGGATCAAATCTGGCTCGCGAGATTCACTTTCCTGCAGAGTTTAGTTCTAACCTTAATCAAACACACCTGAGCATGCTAATCAATGTCTTCAGGATCATTAGAAAATCACAGTTGGGTGAGTTTGATCAAGTTGTAGCTAAACTCTGCAGGAAAGTGGGTCTCACGAGTCATATTTGAGGTGTAACAGACATGAGCCTGTTAACAAGAATTTTGTGGGCAGTTTTCTTCCTTACCACTAGGGCTGCTATGGTGTTTTAGGTTTCCTTAAGTAAAGCCATGTGGGTAGAGGGAGTTAGCAATAACAAGCAGCAGTAGCCAGCATGGCTCACCTTCTAAGTATATCGTGCTGTGTCCTGGTTGGGAAATGTCATTTCAAGCCCAATCTAAAGTAAGGAGTTGATGTTTTTTTTTGCAGAGATGTTACTTGTATGTATTACATTGCTTTGTTTGCGTTCTTTTTTTAATTTAAATTTTTTGTACTTTTGTGTATTTGCATTTATGGCTGTATGTCGCTGTATTAACCTGAATTGAATGTTTTCTATTTTGTATTTAATAAATTGATTTGAAATCCCTTTGACTACTGTACATTTTTGACAATACAGACATTAGTTATGTGGTGACTGCATCCATTTCAGACGTATAATAACTGTTTTCCCCAAAGACTTAAGTTATAGTAGTTGGAAAGTATTGATAGTGAAACAGATGTATTGTTGTAGATCAGGGGTGCCCAGCCTTGTTCCTGGAGATCTACCTTCCTGGAGAGTTCAGCTCCATCCCTGATCAAACACAACTGAACCAACTAATTAGGATCTGAAGGAGCACTTGATAATTACAGACAGGTGTGTTGGAACTGAACTCTGCATGAAGGTAGATCTCCAGGACCTGGGCACCCCTCCCACATAGCAAACGGTCTTGGCCCAAATATGGCGTCAAGCTGTACACAATACAATAATATCAAATATTAATATTCTGTATTGGGTCTGGGCTATATGAGGCTCAGGTGTGGCTCAGATTGGGAGATTCTGGTTTACTTGAGGCTGAGAATTGGTACCAGTAATAAAACATGTTTTGGCCCAGTTCAGGGCCAGTTAAGGGTGATTACTGGCTGAGATTCAGGCCGGTTATGACCCATGTGTGTTTGTAGATTAATAGTGTAGGCCCTGTGTGGGCCTAGTGAGTGCTTCCTGGGGGCTAAGGGGCCAACATTTTGCCAATGAGCAAATTCTCTGAAGCCCTGCCCTGGCAGCCCGCTGGGGGCCCTTAGGCTAGCCCTAAGTGGGCCCGTAAAGGGCCACCGCAGGCCCGTTTGCAGCTGCTACAGGTCTCAAAATAGTTCAGACGGGGGCATGTTTACCATGGTGTAGCATCTCCTCTTCTTTTCAAAACAGTTTGAAGACGTCTGGGCATCGAGGTTATGAGTTTCTGGAATTTTGGTGTTGGAATTTGGTCCCATTCTTGCCTGATATAGGTTTCCAGCTGCTGAAGAATTTGTGGAAATCTTTGATGTATTTTTCATTTAATAATGCGCCAAATGTTCTCTGATCTGGACTGCAGGCAGGCCAATTCAGCACCCTGACTCTTCTACTATGAAGCCATGCTGTTGTAATAGCTGCAGTATGTGGTTTTGCATTGTCCTGCTGAAATAGACGTCGTATGGAGGGGAGCATATATTGCTCTAAAACATTTATATACCTTTCAGCATTCATAGTGCCTTCCAAAACATCCAAGCTGCCCATACCGTATACACTTATGCACCCCCATACCATTAGAGATGCTGGCTTTTGAACTGAATGCTGATAACACGCTGGAAGGTCT
The DNA here is from genome assembly GCF_012432095.1 of Onychostoma macrolepis. Classification (NCBI taxonomy): domain Eukaryota; kingdom Metazoa; phylum Chordata; class Actinopteri; order Cypriniformes; family Cyprinidae; genus Onychostoma; species Onychostoma macrolepis. Next base: position 11,864,557 of record NC_081167.1, on the reverse strand, counting down.
CCCTCCTCTTTAGCCTGGAGGACACGCCGTCTGTGATTTCCAACAAGAATGTCAAATTTGGACTCGTCTGACCATAGAACACTTTTCCACTTTGAAACAGTCCATTTTAAATGAGCCTTGACCCACAGGACATGGCGGCGCTTCTGGACCATGTTCACATATGGCTTCCTTTTTGCATGATAGAGCTTTAGTTGGCATCTGCAGATGGCACGGCGGATTGTGTTTACCGACAGTGGTTTCTGGAAGTATTCCTGGGCCCATTTAGTAATATCAAGGACAGAATCATGCCGATGAGTGATGCAGTGTCATCTGAGGACCCGAAGACCACGGGCATCCAACAAAGGTCTTTGGCCTTGTCCCTTACGCACAGAGATTTCTCCAGCTTCTCTGAATGTTTTGAATCTTATGCACTGTAGATGATGAGATTTGCGAAGCCTTTGCAATCTGGCATTGAGGAACGTTGTTTTTAAAGTATTCCACAATCTTTTTACGCACTCTTTCACAGATTGGAGAGCCTCTGCCCATCTTTACTTCTGAGAGACTCTGCCTCTTTAAAGGCCTTTCCACACTAAGTGCGATGCGAAAAAGCGAGGCGAATCGCCGACGAATGGTGCTTTCACACCAAGACAGAAACGAATGTTCGCTTTCTGCTAATTCACGCCTGCATGCTAGGTAGCGCCGACCAACAATGCATTTTTCCTCAGATATGTATCTCGTATATGGATTTAACATCTAAATTAACATAAACAAAGTTGGTTTCTACACCAGAAACACAAGCTATCTTTAATACTTACAAGAATAGGCTACATCCTAAAATATAATTAGAAGTATTATCATCAAGCTACACTTGAAAATGTATGTAATTATTAATGTATTTGCTTACCCACTTTAAACCATCATCGAGTGCTTGCAATAATTTCCGATTGTGATCTATAGTTGATTTTGATTCTATAATAAGCAGACACATGCACTCTTTCTATGTTTAATAACGCTACACTGCTAATATTTGTCATAAACATCCTTTATTGCTATAAAAAAATACCATGAGCTGCATACAAAACACATACAGAAAATATATCGTCATAATCATATGTCTATTTGCTTTCATATTTCATGTGAAGAAAAATGTTTCACTCGATTTTTTTTTAATAAGGAAGATCTAGACTAGAGAGTGAACGCGCTCTGACTCTTAACACTCGCTCTACAGATCATTATTAGAAATGTTATTCTGTATAAAGAACATGTGAGAATAAATCTGTTCTCAATTTCCATCGATAACAAGAACTCAGCACTCTCTTACCCAAGATACTCTTCTTCGGTGTTCGTTTACACTGGTTTTCGAAACAGCGCCACCATTCTCATCCTATTGCGCAACAGCAGCTGCTCCGGTCACGTTATCCTAGCTCAAATCTTATTGGACGGCCCGTGTTTTCGCTTTGCAAAACTGAAAATATTTGTCGGACTGGACGAAAAAAAAACATTTGCATTTTCGGTGCTCGAATGTTCGCGGTCTATGTGGAAGCATCCACAGGAAGCTGTTTTATTCCAGCGCGTCCGAAATTCGTTTCTCTTTTTCACGCTCAGTGTGGAAAGGCCTTAAGACATCTCTTTTATAGCTAATCATGTTACAGACCTGATGTCAATTAACTTAATTAGTTGCTAGATGTTCTCCCAGCGGAATCTTTTTCAGCCCTTTGTTGCCCCCGTGCCAACTTTTTTGAGACTTGTAGCAGGCATAAAATTTTAAATGAGCTCATTTAGTGGATAAAAGTGTAAAATTTCTCAGTTTAAGCATTCGTTGTGTTCTCTATGTTCTATTGTGAATAAAATGTTGGCTCATGTTATTTGAAAGTCTTTTAGTTTTCATTTTACTCAAATTTAAAAATGTCCCAACATTTCCGGAATTCGGGTTGTAGAAGCAGTAGGTGAAAACTAAATTTTTACATATTTCTCATTCCATTTACAGCTTTTTGCATACTATTTAGTTAATATTAGTTTAGTTACTATTTAGTTTGCATTACTATTTACTAGTATTTAGGAAGTAGTCATATTTAGGTGTGGTCTATGAGTCTTTGAATCATTTCACAGATCTGAATCGTTGATTCATTAATGAACACATCTCTAATGTGTGTTTCTCAGAGAATTGTTTGGAACTGTTTCCGTTGACAGAGCAAAAATACGCAAAGTAAGTGTACAAAATGCTTCTTGAGCATCTATACACACCCCAGCTGTGTTGACAGCAGCTCCATAACCGGTAGAGATGCCGCAGCCGAGCAGACACACGCGCTCGAGTGGGGCATCATGAATCTTGACCACATAAATCTGGTTGATGACGATGTATTCAGAGAAGGTACCGGTGTTTGTGAACTGCAGTATGGGCTGATCACGGCAGGTGAAACGTGTTGTGGGATACGACATCAAATCGACGTGATAATTTATCCTGACCAAAAAATTAATTTTGTTAGGTTTCAAAAACAGAAGGATGAATGAAATATGTGAAAAGTTGTGTTGTTTGTATTTCTCACCAGTTGCGGTCACACAAGTTTGTTTTTGGACTCTTGCAGAACCTGCATTCTCCACACTGAGCGACCGAGACTGGAATGACCTTATCACCTGTTCACCACAATACACAGATGTATTTCTTGTTGTTGATGTTTTTTGTCTTTTGTTACACCAACATATTTACACTAAGAGTTATAGGGAATTTAAAAACAAATTGTCATCATTTACTCACCCAAGTTGTTCCAAACCAAAGGCTTATGATATATGTATACTGTATATATATATATATATATATATAAGTTTTATTTAGTATTATTTATATATTATATTTATTAACATTTTGAATGAGCTATTTTTATGTTTTAATTTTACATTTTAGTCGTTTGTTTTTTATTTAGCTTTGATTCAGTTTTAGTTTTAGTAATTTTAGTACTTAAAATTATTTCAGTTAGTTGCCAAGACAACATTTCAATTTGTTTTTTTAATTTATGTTTTTTAACTAATACTGTATGTATATTTTAATTTATTTCAGCTTTAATTCTATTACTGAAAATGTACTTTTAGATTTAGAAAAAATAACAACACTGTGTGAAGTATTGTATTGGTCGCTTATATGTGTAATTAGGCTTTCAAGCTTCAAAAAGTACATTATAGAATATGCTGAAGCTTTATGTGAGAAAGAGACCAAAATTTAATTTGTTAAGTGCCAAGACACTATTGAGTCATTGAGAACTCAAGAACTGGATTATGAACAAATCAGATTCACGAATCAGCTGATTCAGTGAAATGATGTGACTCAAAATAAGTTGATTCTTTCACGAATTGGATGTCACTGGACATCTGAACTAGCCAAGAAGGGTTCCATTGATTTCCCTGACTCAGTGATCTAGTCGCAGCAGCTATAGGATCCCTGGAGGTAAATAACAACTTTGGTCTATTTTTTACTCAGAGCTATCAAATGTCATCAGATATGTCATATGTATTTCATATGTACTACCTTTATGGTGTGTGTGTGTGTGTGTTTTAATTGTATGTAAAACAGCCAGTACATAATTTCATAGTTTCTCCTTTTCTGTCCAAAGAAGAAGGTAAGTCATACAGGTTTGGAATAAACATGGGGGTGAATAAATGATGAACTTTAATTTTTGCTGAACTATGCTTTTTAAAGTAGAAATCAAGACATTTTAGTTTGTGACCTGGTTTGAAATCAGTGACTCCAGGTCCCACACTCTCCACCACACCGGCGCCCTCATGTCCCAGGACAGTGGGAAAACCCCGCTTGTCCTTCCCTTCAAACAGGTGGAAAATCTCGGTGTGACACAGACTTGAAGCAACAATCTATGTGATGGGGAAAATCCTTGTTTTACCAAAACAAGTTAATAGTGTTGCATCCTTTAACAACTGATTTTCAATTAGTTCTTTGGGTTTGTGACAACTTTCATGGGACATTTCCCACCTTAATTCGTATTTCTCCTTCCTGAGGTGGGCCGACTTCTATTTCCTCGATTACCAGAGGTGCATTGGGCTCCCAGGCAACAGCAGCCCGACATTTAATCACCTTTAGCACACAGAAGAACTTGGTTCATTATGTTTTATAGACATACATATAATGGTTGTGTCACGAATCCTGTCCATGCACTTCTGTTCGCTCACCACCAGAGATCACCCGCTCACCACATGGACTCTTGCACTACACCACAGACTACAGTTCCCATCATGCATTGCACTGATGACACACACACAGCTGATTGCACTGATTACACAGCTGATTCCCATCACACGCCTTACATAAGCCATGGACTTCCTCAGTCAGCTTGCCAACGTTGGTTGCCAGCTGCCATTAAAAACCGACGACAACGGACAATGGCAGATTGCCAAGTATTGCCAAGTATTGCCAAGTATTGCCAAGTATTGCCAGCACATATCGCTACCCTAGCTGATAGCTACCTTACAGAGTCTATCGTAGTTTTCATAGTCTTGCCTGTGTTCATTCTAGCCTGTGTATCTTGGTTTAACCCTTTGCCTTGCTGTTTCGGATTGTATTTGCCCCTGCCTGGATTAGGGGCAATGTGGGTACTCGGCCCCACAAGGATCCAGCAGCTTTTCAGAGGAACGTTGGCCAGGTATGGACACAGCACATATATTATTAGCTCTTAAATAAGGCCCGTGTTCGCTGGAGAACTATATTCAAGAGAATCGAGCCATTGCCTATTACTCTGATTTATCGGACTGCTTAGTGCAAGAGTCCATGTGGTGAGCGGGTGAAATCTGGTGGTGAGCGAATGGAAGTGCATGGACAGGATTCGTGACAGGTTGACTACAGAAGACTATATAAATGCTGTGCTTGGGTGGTTCCATGATCTCTGCTCTCTAACCATAGTTGGAGGTTGTCCAGCCAATGAAATCATCAAAACATGTTTTTATAGCCACAGCTATCTGTGATTTCACTATCACTAAAGATAAATATTAACTCCATGAAACTGCATATGTAGTATCAATTTGATGGAAAACTAGGAGAATTACGAATAGAACTTCAAAAAAATGTTGCATTTGTTTAAAAAAAAAAAAATGACTTAAGAGGATTAGATGAATTCTGCACAAATGTCACTTTGCACTTTTACGTGTGGCATCCAAACCTCTTTATGTAGTCTCTATATATTTAGTCTTTAAATGAACAGTCAGTCTTGATGTATTGCATTATAGTTAGTAAAGCAGTGCAATCAATTGTGCATCACAATAATAACATGTACATAATCATGTAATGCAAGACATTGAGCTTGTTTTTTTTTTTTTTCACCTTAACCAGTGTTTGCTCATGATTATAGTGGCTAGCTCAAAGTATGCCTTACAGTCTTATGAGTCTTATTCATTTTGCATTAGGCCTAAGTTGATTAGATGTAATAAAAATTAGCTTAACTGTAGATGTCTTTGCCTTATAAATTGTTTCCTTATGCGATCAATAGGTCAATGTAAATGAACGTATATGGGATTGGAGTCATCTGAAAGTGGCCATTTCCCAATGTAGTAGTATTGCTGAGAGGATTGCAAAGAAATGCAGAGATTCTCTGGTGCCTTTTCTTATACTCTGGTTTATATAGATGAAGCAATCTCTCTCTCCCTCTCTCTCTCTTACACACACACACACACACTTATACTGATATAAAACTTACATTTTGAATGTATTGATATATAGACATTACCTGACATATTTAACTGCAGATTGTTACTCTATTGTCTGAATTTGTTTTTATGAGAGCTGGTCTCTATTGTATTTATTTTTGACTCAATATTGACACACTCTTGTTCATAAGAGATATTCAGAGTTAAGAGCAGAATAACTTTGATTACGAAGTTATTCAAAAGCATAATTAGTGTAAAAGCCAACTGTGATAGACTGTTTTCTCCATGATTTAACAGAAGGATTATTATTCTCTGGTATATCTCTCAAGACATGGGGAGAATGTGGAAAGTTTCCCTCTAGTGTAATTGTGTGGAGACTGACACTTTGACTGGGTAAAGATACTGAAGAGTAACAGTGCTTGATGAACTGAATAAAACATTTTTAAAAAATCGAACACACAGCTGATGCAAATTCTTTATTCATCATTTTGTAGAATTAGAGCAAATTTTACTAATTTATTTGCAGAATTTACATCTTAATCAGACCTACATGAATTGATGACATGACATTCCAACTCTATATCTATCCTTCCTAGAAACCAACTTCCCATAGACACCATAATGCATTTAACCATCGTACGCCTCATGTCAAATTACTGTATAGATATCTGCTCAAATTAAATATTTGTTCAATTGAGAACACTATAATACATTTAGCTAAACTTTTAAACACAATTCAAATCCATGGAGATGTGAATGAATTTTGTAGTGTGAGCCAAGAGATTCAGACCAATTATTGATGGCTTATGCAGACCACATCTGATTTGAATTTGACATTATACTTGGGCTGGATGATGTACACAGTGTACAATGAAGGCTGTCAATCAAGTGATTTGAGTGATTTGAGCTTGTGGGGAAGTTGAGCCACCCCTTGTTTCTTGGCAACCTTGACTAAAATTGGTGATGTGACCACAAATATATAAAGAGTTATCCATATTACTCACCCTGTGATGGAAAGAGGCCCATGGAATAATTGGTAACTACATTTACGTTGTGTCTGAACAATTACAGACAAATCTGAAAAAATACCAAACACACGTTTGTGCTTTAGGAAGATATAATATCAGGCTGTCAGCATGATGTTAGCTCTAAACTGCTGGATGATTCAAGTTTTTTTTTAAGTGGTAGGAGTGGGGTAATTTGAGCCAGTGGCTCAACCCTTCTTATGATTAAAGTATTATTTTACTGTAATTCTACATTAAATTTCATTAATTTTAGGCTGAATATTTTTTTTATTTTGTTCAGCGTTTTGAACTGAAAGTTTCAAATGGGCATTATGAAAATTGGCCACTGAAGTTTTTATGAAATTGTATTTCCCTGCAAATAAGTGAGATGTTGAGTACTACTAGCCCAGTTTTGTAAGGTTAATTTATTTATATATTTAATTTGAACTTTATTTTGTTCTGAAAATTTTAAATAATTTAAAAAATGCCTTCACTCTTGTGAACTGTATCTATAAAACTTTTAACAAGTCATCCATCCATCCATTCTATTATTCAAACCTCTCCTTGCGTCCCAGTGTGCATACTGTCCACCCTATCTGCCCTAAATAGTACTGAAAATTACTAATATCACATAAAATTTAGGATTGATAGTATGCACATTGGGACGCAGGCTCTTTGTCCTTATTAGTGTGTTAACGATGTAAGTGACTGCAGGTGATTAGTGTCATGGGGAGCTGGATCCTTGCCCAGCATCCTGAGCCACAAGTTGGAAAACTCCTTGGATGAATGGACAGTCCATCACAAGGCTCACTCATTTTTTTGGAAAGCCATATTTTGAAAGCAGTTTATTTTAGATCGAAAGTGACTATTACAAAGGATGCACCACATCCTAAAATGTATGTACATATTTAAGTTGGACACATTACTGTTACGTGCTTGCTTTAAACACGCCGTAAGTAAAAACTGGCTCAACTCACCCTGCTCTCCCCTATAATTTGTCTAAACAGATGTGCATTGAGCAATGCAAATGCAGGCTAGAGATTCATATAAATTTTTTTTGATAATTCGCAATTCTCTCACTGTGCATTGCTATTTTTACTGTGGCGAAAGTTATTTATTTTGCACTACTGCAATTTTATGATTAAAACACAGTCCTAGTTATCATGACTTTAAATACTATGTATGTCCAGATGTCAGACAAAACTCAAAAGCTGGCAGCTCTGGTGTACAGTATGTTTGTCTGATGTGAGGCACACTAATGGTCTTTAGAGGGCAGTCTTGCACAGAGGGATATCTGTGTTGTGATCTGAAGAAGCTTGTTTCTGTCTTGTGTCTAGTGATGCCTGGTATCCGCTATCGTGAACTGGGAAACATCATCCAGAAACACGCGCAGGCTAATGGTTTCTCTGTGGTACGGAGCTACTGTGGCCACGGCATTCACAAACTGTTCCACACAGCACCAAACGTACCGCACTATGCCAGTGTGTAACATCTTGTCAAAAAGACACAGTCTTAATGATACAAGCATTACACACGGTGATGTAATCGAAACTGCAGAGAGTGCAAACACTCATAAAGCTTGAACTGTCCTTGTTTTTATGTATTTTTACAGAGAATAAAGTAGTAATAGCAATGGCCGGTCTAGAAGTGTAATTATGTGGTGAAAAAGAGGTGGCATGAGGACTATGAGGACAGTTCTTGTGGAATTTACTGTTTAGAAATATCAAGCATGTCGGCTGTGTGAGGTCTGCTGTCTCGGTCTGCTTCAGTGTGTTTGTATGCCTGGCTCGTTGCAGTGTACCGTGTTTGTTTGGAACAAACTCTGCAAATCTCATCAAATCAAGATTGAAATATGAAAAGCCTTCACAGATAAAAGAATGCCTCTCTTAACATTATTGAACATTGTACAAACGTTTTTCATGAACTTCTACCAGCGTTTATATGGTTCAATTATATTGATCTTGTTTGAGAGAGAATGTGTCTGTGAACACCTAAGGGAAACATTAGGTTAAGTAGGCTACAAATGGTTTAATTATTTTCTGATCATTGCCACTTAAAGAGCAATGTGAACGCCTGATAAGTTGCAGACGTTATCACTGGTGCTCTTTGTTGGTTCAATGTATCTCAGGAAATAAATGTAATGTTTTTTACTGTTTGCAAGTATATTAAAGTATATTTTCTCCTTTATTTTGGCCTATTTTCTGCAGTCATCCAAGAGGTTCATCTGTACTGAATTATTTTTGCTGCTTTTCACATCATTTATCTTTAGCCAGACAGAACTGGAGTACAAGATTCATACCACCTTTTATCTACACCTTTCAGAAATAGTTTCAGCTTTTTAAACTGGCATTGAATATGTCTGCATTAGGGCTGATCAATCTATTTCCATCAGTTCATCTTAAACATTTTTTAAAAGAGTCTGGAAAACGGTTTCTGCAAGTTGAGACCGAATTGACCAGTCAAGACAGACCGATATGAAGAAAGCATTTGAGATGGACATGATGTAAAGTATTTAGTGTTTATCAGTGTTTGGTTTCAAGCTGCAGGATGCAGCTGCATATTTTCTGGTGCTTCCCAACATTCCCATGATGGTTATGTAAGCAAGACAAATGCTGGAGAGTCTGTCTGGCTAAGAGGAGAGAAATAAACTATGTTGACGGCATCATAAATTGGTTATACAAAACCTCCTGAAATGATTTATATGCTCTTTTTATTTGGCACAGAAAGCATTTTTTTGCAAAACTTTTCAGAAGCATTTTGCCTTGCAAACGAATAAAACCGTTTTGTGATATTAAACATTAACGTTTACATGCACTTGTGAATCACTTAATAAAGCAGAGGGCTGGGATATGCTATTAAAGAGGATCATTGAATGCACCCAGCTGTTACTCAAATACTGCAAAGAGGGCGAAGTGAATAAGCTGAATATAACTGGCCTAGAAACTGGTTGGGTGAAGATGATTTGCTTCTCATTTGGATATATTCAGGATGCATCGAATGCTGTAAGATAGGAAACAAAAATTATTACTTAATTTTTTTACAATATTAACCTCAAATACAGAAAGATGCGAGTGACAAATGTACCAGTCTCCAGTCTTCATGAGGTTGATGGCATCGTTGACCTGCTCCAGACTCATTTTGTGGGTTATGAACTCATCAAGCTTTATTCTGCCGGTCATGTAATCGCAAACCAGGTTTGGAACAGAGTCCTTGCTTTTAAAACCTTTACATAAACCGAAATTAATGTACTGTAGTGCATGCACACGCATGTACTCAAGTTCCTTCTCTGAAAGATGTAGAAAGCATTAACTGACAGCTTGATTACCTCCAAACAGAGATCCTTTCCAGGTTTTCCCAGATATGAGCTGAATCGGCTTTGCAGAGAAGTCCTTCACATCAGTCCAGCCAACCAAAACACTCACACCCCAACCTTTGACACATGACTCCAGCGCAGACCTCTGAGGTCAAAGATGCATTAATTCACACACACATTTCAAGTACTGAAAGCTTTTAAATTAGATAGTAAATAAATGCACCTTTCACAAATGTGTCAGGCAGGTCTTACCATTACTTCAGTGTTGCCCACACACTCGAGTGAGAAATCCACTCCTCCATTGGTCATTTCTGCCAGTACTTCAGAGATGGGTTTATTATATGCCTTTGGATTCAGAAAATCAGTGGCACCAAAGACCTTTGCCTTCTCAAACTTCTGCTCATTAATATCCACAGCAAAGATGCGGGAGGCTCCGGCGTTTTTACAGCCCATGACTGCAGCCAGACCTACTGCACCCAGTCCAAACACTGCACACACTGAGCCTGGTGTGACCTTCACACAAACACAAATGAATTACTACTGTAAAGCACGTAATATTCACCTTACTGTTCAAGCCACAAAAACCATTTGGACATTCAGTCATACAAAAATGCATGAATTTCTTTACATGATTATGATTTTTTTTTTGCAATTATTTTGCATATTATATATCTGGTCATACCAGATACTGAAAGCAAAGATTCACATACTTTTGCAACGCACAGATATCATTTTTCTGGATCATTTTTCTCAATAAATAAATGACAAAGAAAATATTTTTCTCTCACTTGTTTGATTCGGTTCTCTTTGTCTACTTTCAGGACTTATATGAAAATCTGATGATGTTTTGGGTCATATTTATGCAGAAATATAGAACATTCTAAAGGGTTCACAAACTTTCAAGCAGCACTATATATATATATATATATATATATATACACACACACTTAATCAATGTAATTAATGTAATTTATTACTTTTGAATATAATGGTTGCTTTTCTGAAATGGAACAGCTTCAATAACATATGAGTCCAAAAAATGTGACCTATGTGGCCACAGCCTATGAAATGAGACTCTTATAATGGTAAATGAGAAACTTCTATAAATGAGCCATTGAATTATTCACTCAACCAAATTGTTTGAACACTGATTTTGCGAGTGAACTGCAGGGGGGTTGTGAGTTAATGAGAAGCTAATAATTGATTAAATCAGTTAAAATAATAATGATTAAAACAATCAAAATAAAACACTTACTAAAAAATTTAATATTTTATTTCTTTACCTGCATGTCTTATGACCATTAACTGACTTCAGAGCACCGTGGATATTGGAATATGTTGTTAAATTATTGAAATACGAAAGTCTAAAGTAAATATTTTAATCTTGTGTTAAAAATGTAAGTTACTCAATATTAACTTCTTGTTTATTTATCGGTTGTATAGCACAGCTGAGATAAACATTTAGCCTTTAATTCTGTCAAATGTCTTAAAGTATCCTTGTGCTTTCTTTCTTTAAAATGAATGGCCCTTGATTCAACATTTTGTTATATGAAGCAAAAACATTAATTCAAGGGTGGCTTAAGTGTCCAGATACTTCTGGAGTGCACACAACATCTTTACACACCCCAGCTGTGTTGAGAGCAGCTCCATAACCGGTAGAGATGCCGCAGCCGAGCAGACACACGCGCTCGAGTGGGGCATCATCATGAATCTTGGCCACAGCAATCTGGTTGATGACAGTGTACTCAGAGAAGGTGCTGGTGCCCATGAACTGCAGAATAGGCCGACCACGGCAGGTGAAACGTGTTGTAGGATCAGACATAATGTCATGATATTTACTTGACCTGCCAGAAAAAAAAAAAAGATACATTCCCAAAAAGCAAGTTAATGAAATATGTGACCCCGGACCACAAAACAAGTCATTTTCTATTTACACCAAGCTGAATAAATAAGCTTTTCATTGATGTATGGTTTGTTAGGATAGGACAATATTTGGCCGAAATCTGGAATCTGAGGGTGCAAAAAATCTAAATATTGAAAACAATCGCCTTTAAAGTTGTCCAAATAAAGTACTTAACAATGCATATTACTAATCAAAAACAAAGTTTTGATATATTTACGCTAAGAAATGTACAAAATATCTTCATGGAATATGATCTTTACTATCCTAATGATTTTTGGCATAAAAGAAAAATCGATAATTTTGACCCATACAATGTATTGTTGGCTATTGCTACAAATATACCCATGCTACTTAAGACTAGTTTTGTGGTCCAGGGTCACATATAATGTGAAAAGTTGTTCTGTTGTTTGCATTTCTTACCAGTTTCTGTCACACAGGTTTGTTTTTGGACACTTGCAGAACTTGCATTCTCCACACTGAGAGAGGAAGAGTGGAATGACTTTATCACCTGTTCACCAGAATACATAGACTTATTTTTTACGTAGTGTTTCATTCATGAACAAATCAGTTAGGTAACCAGATAACAAGATTCATGAAAAGATTCAATTCAGAAGACATGAGGGTGAGCAATTGATGATGGAATGTTTATTTTTGAGTGAACTATCCCTTTCAAGAAGAAATAAAGACTTGGAGATGCGTATGAATATGTAGTTTTATTTGGTGACCTGGTTTGAAATCAGTGACTCCAGGTCCCACACTCTCCACCACACCAGCGCCCTCATGTCCCAGGACAGTGGGAAAACCCCGCTTGTCCTTCCCTTCAAACAGGTGGTAAAGGTCGGTGTGACAAACACCTGTAGCTACAACCTTGAAAACAGGAGAAAAACATGTTAACCAATAATGGTTAACAATAGCAATGCGATTTGATAACTTTCATGGGACATTTTCCACCTTAATTCGTATTTCTCCTTCCTGAGGTGGGGCGACTTCTATTTCCTCCATCATCAGGGGCACATTGGGCTCCCAGGCAACAGCAGCCCGACATTTAATCACCTTCAGCACACAGAAGAACTTGGTTCAGTATGTTTTATAGATATTTAATGGCTGACTACAAATGTTTATATAACCGCTGTGCTTGAGTGGTTGCATGATCTACAGTCTCTAACCGTAGTTGGAGGTTGTCCAGCTGTTTGGCTTAAGCCAATGGAAACATTAAACATCTGTTTTTAGAGCCACAAATATCTGTGATTTCACAATCAAAGGTAAATATTAACCCGATGAAATTGCCAGAGCACATTTTTTGTAGTTGTAGCTTAGTTTAATACTTTACATTTGGCAGTAAATTGGCAGAATGACCAATAAAAACAACAGAAAAGAGGTTAAAAAAAATCTTACATACAATTGTCACTTCATTTTTACATGACATGTAGACTTCTTTATATTTTCTATGTATATGATATATATTATATAGCCTTTATATACACAATAGTTTTTTTTATATATATTGCATTATAATTAGAAGTGCAGCAAGTCAATTGTGAATTGCAATAACTACATATACACAAGCTATCACATTTCATACAAGACGTTTATCTTGCATATTTTTCTTATATGTTTTTTGGCTTATATATTTTTTTAAGCATTCATAACGTTCTTATGAGAGTCTCATTAAAATGTTAGCATTGCATTGCTCAGATAGAATCTAATTTTTAAGATGTCTTTGCACTGTAAACTGTTCCTCATCAATAAGCTTAAATGTATAAAGGGACTGGCGTCGTATTAAAAATGCATTAACTGCTCTGTATAGCACAAATGAAAAGAGACCAAACGACAAGTCTACGAACCTTTCCTGCAGTGGCCATTTCCCAGTATAGTCGTATTGCTGTGATGAATGCAAAGAGAGGCAGAGACTCTTTGGTGCTGGTTTTTATACTCTGGTATGTGGATGAAGCAATCTCCCTCCTCTCTCTCTTTTACTGAAATGAGTCTGCAACTTATTAATATAGTAAATATTTATTAAGATTATTAAGGATTTTGTATTTTAAGCAGTTCTATGCATGTCTTCTTGACATTTTACTTTGGGTTAAACAGGAAATACATTCAAAGAAACTGCATATGATGCTCTAAATTTACTTTTGAAACACAACCCAGATGAATTTGATGTAATAATTGAACTATATAACAAAAAAAAATATTTAAAACAATGATAGTTTTTATTATGATTACTCAGATTTAAAGTTCAATTACATTGCAGAATGATTTAAAATATAAATTCTTTCAAAATAAATTAATCAATCAAAGTACTAACAACCCACCACCACCCAAAAATACAGCATTGTGGGATACAGAAAATGATATGTTGGTTGAAATTAAATTATGGCACAGAAGATACTAATTAACACTGAAAAGAAACAGAAACATAAAAGCGAAATTTTGGCATTGTATCGGCAATAATGAATTATGAATTGGAGTATTACATACCAAATAAAGCTTTTAAATCAGTACCAAAAACAATCATAATCAAACATGATTTTCATGAATATGAAGCGATGTCATCTTGCAAAGATATTCACAGTTACATAAAGAGCAGCTTAATCTTGCTTAAAAAAGTTAGAGTTCGTTCAATAATTTTCAAATGTAATCATTCATAAAGAAAACGCTTAAGTGCAATAAAAACAGAGCTTTTCATACTTCTGATCCTGAATATGGGTCATACAACACATTCTACTGTAGCAAAATTTGCATACGAAATATTTCCCTGTTATGAAATTATCCATTGATTTCATAGATACTGATATTGCAACATGAATCTTTGAAAAGAACAGACAACATGAGCAGATTACAGTAAAATCAACTAATACAAATACCAAATTTACAGCACATAACGTAGGTCTGTTACCATAAAAGGTTTGATTTTAAAACAGTTTCTTCCTCTGCTAAGACTATTAGGGCATTTTATTTATTTCATACTTTCAATCGCAGCAGCCCCAACACATTCACATGCAGTAGTATTAACACATTCAAATTTGAACACACAATGATTATTATTCCCTGGTATATTTCCCAAGACATGTTTAGGGGAAAATGAGGAAGGTTGCCCTCTAGTGCAATTGTGTGGAGAATGCAAGACTGACACCTGGGCGAATAAGATTTATACATTCAACAACGGTAATGACTGTATAACTGATATGTACAGTTATCATTAGAATCTGGTTATTCTTTGATAGTCAGCATATCAATATGCACCCATTTTGTCAATGCAAATATTGAAGGGAAGCATGCTTTTCACAAGTACCTTTCACAGCTAACACACAGTTCACATGGACCGGAGGAATCATTCCAGTAGTTAAAGTAAATCCTCTGATTATCTTCATTAACTCACCCTCTTGTACGTACCCACATAAAAAGAAGGCAAATGGCACAGACCCAAATATACAGATCAGGTAAAACTTTCAAAAGACATTCACGGAGCTCATCTTTTATAGAAAGGAGTCTCTCCTCTCTTTCACTGGCACTGGATATGGGTGGCAAATGAACCTTCATGTGTCTGTTATTTCTGGATATAAATGATAATAATGCATAGAGTTCCCACAAGACCGAGGGCTTGGATACCCAGGAACCAGAGCAGCATCCAAAACACCAGCACGACCACAGGCTCCACGATCTTCTCTCCGAAGTACAGCTGAGTAAAACCAATACCCCGCAAACACTTATTGAGCTCCCCGAAAAAAGTACCCAGCCTCTCGCAGTCGTCCACCAACGGAGCCTCTGGCTGTGGCTCTGCTACAGAGTGACTGTGTGGTCTTTCTCTTCCCCTGAGGTCAGTCTGAGAGCAAAGACAGTTTGACTAGATTACACAATGCTTTTTTTTTAAATCATACAAATCATAAAGAAAATACTGTACAAGATGACACCACATGACCGTGGCGTGAGAGTGTCTGTGGCAGTATGATTATATGTTTGCATGTACTCATGCTAAATATAGGCAAGCAAAAAAAACAGGTTGGTATACTTGGGTTTCATTATTTAGCTAAAGTAAGCTATAAAGAGATATTGTTGAGACTCAACAGATTACACTGACTGAATGCCACGAATACCTTATGTTATAGCTAATGAATGTGACAACACAGCTATTCATAGAGCAGGCTGCTGTTTGATGTAGAAATATCTTGATAAAGAAAGGGAGAGGAAGGGCAGAGTATGAAGTTATAGATAAAACTAAACGAGCGTTTCGCCATTTCCGAGCAAAAAGTGACGCCAAATACACTCATGCAACTCTATTTTTTGTTATTATATTAAATACTTAAATAAATAAATAAAAAATCACAGTTAAATGTTCAGTAGAGCTGGTTCAGATTTGACTCTTACCTGCTCGCTGTGTGCGGGTCTGACAGCAGCCTCATGTCGGCAACGACATCCGCTTCGTTCTCGCGCTCCGTTTAAGGAATCACGTTGACGTGCCTCCGTATCATTTACGATCCGATTAGTTCTTGACATCTTTTTTTTTTTTTTTTAACACAAAATGATTACTCCTGACCTGAGATAGGGCCGAAGGGCTGAGAACCAGATGGCTGCTGGCGATACTTCCGGTCTTGGCTGTCAACACAAGGGACATCTTGACGTCATGAGTCTCAGTGCGGTCAAAATAAAAGAATTACCGTATCATCCAAAACAGTAGGAATAATTGCAATATGTTTATTATAGCGTTCATAATGGGAAAACATGAATGAATTCAACAGAATAAACTATATATATATATATATATATATATATATATATATATATATATATATATATATATATATATATATATATAAATATATATATATATATATATATCGGTTACGATTACGTAGGGTTGATAGAAGCAGCCATAAACAAAAACATTTTCTTTATTTTTGCGAGGTTTAATTTTCTAGCCTGCTTCATGGTATAATTATTAATTTATAAATATGCACTGGAAATGTATACAGTTATTGAAGCGCGTGGCTGTGTGTCAAAACCTAATGAGCCACCTACGCAGACAACATTTGGGGACGTCGTTTCCGCGAATCGGTTCTTTTGAACCGTTCATTTCAAAGAACCTGTTAAAAACGATTCAGCTGCATGTCTCAGGTAATCACATTTCGGTCTGTCATGCTCAAAACGCTCGAGTAAATTCACATATGGTTAATTATATCTATTTATTACTGTTTATGTTTATGATAATTTCATAATTGTATTCAGTTGACTTTATGACATCCCTGATTCAGCTCATAAAAACCATAAATATAATTTGCATTTACATTACACAGTACTAAAATTAATATACATCACTTGGCTGAAAATACTTTTCTGATATTCAAGTTAGTATTTTTTTAAATAAAATCGAAATTGTATATATTATATATATATATATATATATATATATATATATATATATATATATATATAACATTTCGTTGTAATATTAAACCTTCTTTTATAATATTAATATAAAATTGATATTATAAAATTATTGAGAACCGCGATTCGTGACTGTGAACTGGTTGTTGTTCATTATTAAGATCCGATTCAAATGAATGATTCGTTTACGCATCGGTCACAGCTGAACAGTGTTCGAATCCTCTCTGGTAGGCGTCCCGCGGTAAAGTTGAGACACAGCTTGTGATTCGCTCTCAGCAGTGCCTCAGCCAATCAGAGCGCAGCACTGAAGGGAAGCGTGAACGTCCCTTATGAGGCCTGTGAACGACTCACGTAAAATGGCGACGGCGGAGCCGGTGAGTCAATAAACTTCTCAAAGATTATTTTACGCTTTACAGTCCTTCAGCGCTACGCTACAAACTACCCTGCCCCCAACAATACGTTTATGCTTCTTTTTAGGCGAAAATGAGGTTTAAATGTCGTCCTCTGTGAACTTTGAGAAAGTTTTTCGGCATGTTTGAATGGGGTGGCTCAACAAGTTTGGCTGAAAGTTGACAAGGCTTGTTCCAGTCGCGTAGGGCACTTAATTACTTTTCCAGATGTCTGTGCGTCACCACTTAGTTACCCTATATGAATTCAGCCACACTTTTTTTTTTTTTTCCCTGCTTAATTTTCTTTCGAGAACAAAGCGCCCCCATCACAGCATAGCTGTCAAAAACTAAGACAGCGAATGAGAAAAGTGAAGTGAATTGTAACGACACCATGCTGGATCAAACTATGAAAGCTGTGCCAAACCATAGTTTATTCACAGCTGTTACAATCTGCAAATAAGCTTAAGATTGACACGTTAAATTTAATTTGCAGTGTATACATTTGTATCTACATTTTTCTTAACTGCTCACATAAAGACCCTCGCGCTCATAATAGTGAATGACTCTCGTAGCTCTCACACAAAGCTCGTGTTAGGTTCAAGTTGTGTGACTGTAGTCTTCAGACACAACATAATCACATTTAACTGCCAGGTATTGCACTGGTCCCAGGTGTTGAATTAGTTCTATTCTGGATGCTTAAATAAATGAGGACAATAAAGGGACATTGCCTCCAGTCTTTCTTTTCTGTCTGCACAGTGTGTGTGTGTGTGTGTGTGTGTGTGTGTGTACGTGTGCTGGCTGCTGTGATGTGAACTTGAATGTATTGGGTTTAAACTAATCTTTTAAAGGTTCTTGTGCAGGAATTAAACTCAATTTCTTGTAAGAGTGAAGAGGAGAACTCAGAAGAGACCAATCAGGAGATTGTCAGCCCTGAGAGCTACATCAAACACCCCCTACAGAACAGGTCGAGTGAATGAATGCACTTGTTTTCAAATAATGTGCTAGCTTCTAAATGTAGTTTTTAGTTTCTTTAGATGTTGTCTTTTTTATTTTATTTTATTTTTTTCTTAAAGATGGTCTTTATGGTTCTTCAAAAATGACAAGAGCAAAACATGGCAGGCCAATCTCAGACTGATCTCCAAATTTGACACAGTAGAGGATTTCTGGGCGTAAGATTGATTTTGTTTTCCAAGAGATAAGCATATATTAAAACACTGTTTTTCCCTCCAAATTAGTTGACTGGTCTAATTGTTTTTATGGATCTCTTCTTTATAGGCTTTATAACCACATCCAGGTCTCCAGCAATTTGATGTCAGGATGTGACTACTCACTTTTCAAGGTAGGCTTTCAACACAACTGCTGCCATTTTTATGTATTTAAAGGGTTCACCCAAATAGTTCACATCAAAATTGAAAATTCGGTCAACATCATCATTAAAGCTTTATGAGATTTCATCCAATAAACACAAATTACCATGACTTCAAGAACGAATTGACCCTGAGCAAAGCTGCACAAAAACAATACTGACCAATCATACTGAAGCGTCTGTCGCAGTTTGCCATATTATCAGATATGTGTTAGGACTAATTTTACAGAAATGATCCAAAAATATGCTGAAATGTTGCCAGATAACTCATAGAAGAGACAAAAGAACCTATGCATGCTGTATGCATGTCTCTTTTACAAATCTTACTTCAGTTCTTTCACTAGGATTTGGAACTCATGAACTTGGCTATGCTAGTTCACTGTTTGAGCTACAGGAAATAAACAATAAAAAAAAATGTCAAGAAGTTCATGGCGTCAAGTTAATGTTACTTATTTAATATCATTTATATTGTGTATTAATTCTGATTATTTTTAAAATAAATTTCACTCGAGTTATTCTGTTAAAAAACAAAAAAACAAATATAATGCTCTCAAATTTCATCATTAATTCTTATAACCCACATCATAATATAATATATACCTTTTTATTACATTTTATTACTACTCCACTGGGATGTTATAAAGGAGGGTAGAGTATAGTGAAAGATCAGTTGCCAAAAGCGTAGCATTTGGAAAACATAACATTTGTGTATTTCTGCTTCTTATTGGTAGTTGCTTTTTGCTTGTTTACTGTTGCTTGCTGCTTTTTAGAGGTAGTGTACGAGGTTCTCTAGATTACTGTGGACTTTGCTTTGTGCTTGGGTTGCAGGATGGTATTGAGCCTATGTGGGAGGATGAGAGGAATAAAAGAGGAGGCCGCTGGCTCATGACTCTCAACAAGCAGCAGAGGAAGTATGACCTGGACCGCTTTTGGTTGGAAACTGTAAGAGTTTTGAGTTAGTCACTGAACGCCCCCTCAACATACACACAAGTAATTCATGTACTTCTGTATCCCTGGCTCTCTAACATTCACCTGTGTCATACCGACAGCTGCTGTGCCTCATCGGTGAGGCCTTTGACGACTACAGCGATGAAGTATGCGGGGCTGTAGTCAACATCCGAACAAAAGGAGATAAAATCGCTGTCTGGACAACTGACTACGAGAACAGAGAGGCTGTAACGCACATAGGGTGAGACTCTCATGCATTCACGCGACATGTAAATGGAAACATACTCAGCTGGTTACAATGTGTTATTGTGTTTGTTTGGCAGGAGGGTGTACAAGGAACGATTAGGCATCCCTATGAATATGACCATTGGCTACCAGTCTCATGCTGACACGGCCACTAAGAGTGGCTCCACCACTAAGAACAAGTTTGTGGTCTGAATATCTTCAAGGGCCTGAATCTTCTCTCTCTCTCTCATCTCTTTCTCCGCCTCTTAAAACCAAAGCAACAAAAAACAGACTGGACTGAACTGCCATGAAACCCCCCTGCAAGTACATTTGCACCCAAAAGCCCTTCACAAACACACTCCTGGACTTCAACTCGCACAACCAATGAGATTTACAGCACAAGACAAAAATTAAAGATAATAGTACCTCTGCTGCTTGTTACCTTCACACACATTTTAAGTATTACTTCTGTATCATGCTACACTACACATGTTCTCACTTTAACCCACCAAACATTCACACATCACTACACAGTTTTCACCCTGAGAAAAAAAACAAAAAAACATGCGCATAATGAAGTCACATTCAATGTTTACCCCTGGCAAGTCTTGTTCAGAGTTTGTAAAGTATTTAATATCGTTTTCTTTGTTTTTTTTGGAAGAAATTGTCAATTTATTTAATGGCAGAGGAAAGGAAATGTCTGTGTTCTTTTATCCAGCAGCTTTGCTGCTTCAGTGCCTAATGAACATAAACATTTTAATTTATTCAGATTAATCGTCAACAATTCATTGAGATGGTATCTGGCCATTGAGTGAATGTAATCAAGCTAATCTTCATAGAGCTGCCTTACGTCTTTAAGCATTAACTTGATTAAATTTGGGGGTTTGCAATTCAAGATAAGTGTTTTTATATTGTGAATTTTCGATGCATCATAAGTTTACATTCCTTGTTAGAATAGTAAACTCTGGGGTTTGTTTTGCAGTGCTGTAACGGATGAATTGTGCTTGTCTGGATGTCATTGGCTTGAGTTGGCTCTTCAATAAGATAGCAGCATTATCAAATAGGCCCTGAAAATAAAATAGATTTATGTTGATTCAATTTATTTCACTGAAAATGGGAAAAGGCATCTCGGTATTCATCACCACAGTTTTGCAGGATGTTAATGGGCAATTAATTATTCAGAACATAAAATCTCACCATAATAGATCAAAGAGGTAGCATACATATCTCGACATACTCAACTTTCAAACTTTTTGTAGCTCACTCCATCCTTAGTGCTGCTATCTATTTTTGGCTTTTCTGAACTTGACACATTTTAAGAAATATAAGATTTAGATTTGAAAACTCACATTCAATAAGCGAGTCACCGTTGAGTTTTTTTTTTTTTTTTTTTAGATGTAAAGCTCCTTGTTTTCAGTGTCTTTGAATGGAGGTGTGCAGTGCACTGTATTACAAACTCATCACTACTCATTCTAGTGTCAGGGCAAAACATGATTTTGCTCACACGGCCACATTATTTTCTAAATCCAGTATTGGTATCTATTTAACTAAATTCATAGAGCTCAGAATAAGTTAAAGGTATCATGCAGTAGACTTTGAACAGTGCTGTACTATGATATCGCACCAGAATGTCACCTGATACTGGCTGCTAGAGCAAGGACGAAGGGTTACTGCAAGCACATAAAAAGAAAATAAATAATGATTTATTAGAGAGGACTTTGTTCAGAATCAAACTGGTGTTCAAACTGAGATTTTCTATTTATCTCAAGGACAGGTGATCAATACAGGCGTTTTTGTGGTTCTGTGCTTTTTTTCCCCCCTAAGATTTTGAAAAAGACACCTCTAATGCTTACCCAGGCTGCATTTATTTCAAAATAAATAAAAAATACACATGAATTATTGCAATTTAAAATAATATGTTTAATGTATTTGGTGCTTAAAAACATTTCTTATTATCAATGTAGAAGTAAGTGGTGCTGCATTTTTTTGTGAAAATAGTAATACATTTTTTCAGGGTGAGTTGAAAAAGTTTAAAAGTTTAACAGAATAGCATTTATACGAAATAGAAATCTTTTTATAACATTATAAATGTCTTTACTGTCACTTTTATCAATTAAATGCACCATTGCATTTAAAATTTAGAATTTTAAGGAAATGTATGTATTTATTTAATCCCATTTTATTAACCAATGTCTTTGCTACTGATCTTCGATGATCCAATTCAACCATACTAAGCAAAAATGACACATTTGTGTTTAATTTTTGTTATTGCTGAATAGTGTTGAACTTTCTTCTCCTGCGTCATATTCTTCATGCAATTTATCTGAGTTGCGTCCTCTACTGTACAGAAATGAATTTACATTTCTTTCAGCCTAAGGCACTTCACATTTGTTGTGAAAAGGGCTTTTACATTTGCAAAAGAAAGCAAGCCCCGCCCAGATTTAAAAAGTAAATCAAAAGCAATGTAATGCATTACTTTCCATAAAAAGTAAGTAATGTATTTAGTTATTTTTTATGGAGTATTATTGTAATGCATTACTTTAAAAGTAACTTTCCCCAACACTGTTGATCGGTGGATGAACAGATGCTTTAATAGTTAAACAAACAACATGCATGGGAGGAGTTGTGACAAATCAACTTTGACAACTTCAAATCTCATTTTGCCATAAAAGATTATTCTGGTTTATTTAATGGCTGAGATCCAGGGTCACTAATAATGGCAAAAAGAGATGCATGCAGGTGTCAATAGTCTTTAATATAATGTTGATGTCCTCTGGTTGTTTATGTGCTACTGGACATCAGGATAATGAGACGACAGTTTGATGTGCTGTTTGAGCTTCCTCGCTTCACACCTCTAGCATCTCTAATGAGAGACCCTTGAATCAGTCTTGACCCTCACAAAACTCTAATGAGGAGCACGCAGTTTGTTCACCAATTACCGGTCTCAAGCAGATGGAGATATGCAGTGCTGAAATCTTAATTTAGATGTCTGTTTTGCATGTAGTGTGAATACTCGTTATGTGTGCATAGATACATAATCTGAGATGAAAGTTTGGTCTCTGAAAATGGAGGACTCATTGGAAGGAAAAGCTAATAACAGTCAGACCTCTGAACTGAGTTGAGACTAAGATGGGCAGTGAGGGTATTATACAACCGCTCTAAAAAGGAAAAGAGCCACTAGGCATATCTTTGACATTAAACCCCGTCCGACCTCTGAAAACCATAGTATAAATGGTTATTCACTAGGCAGGATGCTCTTAGGCTAAGTCATGTCTTATTACTTTACATGTTTGTTCTTGCCTCTAGCTATCAGAGAGCA
Organism: Onychostoma macrolepis; assembly: GCF_012432095.1. Classification (NCBI taxonomy): domain Eukaryota; kingdom Metazoa; phylum Chordata; class Actinopteri; order Cypriniformes; family Cyprinidae; genus Onychostoma; species Onychostoma macrolepis. The sequence goes on along the minus strand of NC_081167.1, from coordinate 11,841,083 downwards.
CAAAAGCATCTTCATTGTTGCAGCAAACCTGGCATGTGGCTTGGGGTTTTTGCCAAACATTTTCAGTATTTCGACAGTGGATGGCAGTGATATAAGCATGTATGGAGAGATCATATATATTATCACCATAACAATGACTTTTGGAATTTCTCTAAATATGTTCTAATAAGTATATTATGTGATTTTAGGTGAAATACATGCAAAGTTTCATATTTTTGGTATTGTAACTGGCTCTTTTGGCCTTTACTAGTGCATTTCAAATGGCCCTGTGTCAAATACATTTTTAAAAGTATAAATTTTTAAAAGTTGCTCAATTAATATGAACTCATAATGCAAGCATTCCAAAGGCCACAATCAACAACCCTATCAACTCTATGCGAAGGAGATGTGTTGCGCTGCGTGAGGCAAATGGTGGTCACACCAGATACTGACTGGTTTTCAGACCCCCAATACAGTAAAACTGCACATTTTAGAGTGGCCTTTTATTGTGGCCAGCCTAAGGCACACCTGTGCAATAATCATGCTGTCTAAGCAGCATCTTGATATGCCACACCTGTGAGGTGGATGGAGTATCTCGGCAAAGGAGAAGTGCTCACTAACACAGATTTAGACAGATTTGTGAGCAATATTTGAGAGAAATAGGCCTTTTGTGTACATAGAAAAAGTCTTAGATCTTTGAGTTCAGCTCATGAAAAATGGGGGCAAAAACAAAAGTGGTGCGTTTATAATTTTGTTCAGTGTATATACAGTGTTGGGAAGGTTACTTTGGAAATGTAATAGGTTACATATTACAAGTTACCCTACTTAAAATGTAATAAGTAGTGTAACTTTTCAATTACTTTATTAAAGCAATGTAACTGATTACTTTTTCATTACTTTTTGTTTTGATTACTTTTCTAAATTTCTAATGTTTTCAACTGTTAATCATTTTCAAAGATATAAACCAGGCAGGGTTAACCTTACAGTTGTACTCAACACTGATTACTGTCAGACTTTCGAAATCCTTCATCACTTGAATTAAGTTTATAATATTTTAATTTTAAAGGAGACATTGGTTTACATTGGTAAAAATTCACTCCTTTTTTTTAATCCCCCAAAAACCTAAACAGTCTCAATTATCAAGCCATTTTGATTTTGGAGTGAATAACCAGCGCTCTCTTCCACCTTCAATACCTCGACTGAGGTGAGACCCTTGAGCAAGGCACCAAACCCCCAGCTGCTCCCTGGGCACCGCAGCAATATGGCTGCCCACTGCTCCGGGGTGTGTGTTCACAGTGTGTGTGTGTTCACTACTGTGTGTGTGCACTTGGATGGGTTAAATGCAGAGCACAAATTCCAAGTATGGGTCACCATACTTGACCACATGTCACTTCACTTTCACTAAATTCGTTTACGTCTGGCTGTGCAAATCATTTTACCCCAGACTCCAGGCAGGTTTTGTTAAAACTCAAGGATGGATCAGTACCCATTGTTCATGATCCAGCTGCACCTGCAGAAGAAGTAAGTCTCACACTTCATATGTTTTATGATTATTTGCTAATCGCCTTTGCTCTTCCACAGAAGAGAGGGGCGGGGTGAGCAGAGCTCATTAGCATGCAAAGAGATATACAGTGAAACAAGTTGCTGTGAACAGAGCTGTTTTTGACAAGGTAAAAAGGGTGTTGTTTTTCATGACCACTGAGACCATTGGAAGAAAACCCTAAAGAATCATACCACCTTGTGGAAAATGGGCATCCGATGTCCCCTTTGAAGCACAGCCACCACAAAATCAGACTTACTTTAAAATCATTCTGAGGTTAAATACAGATTTAAAATCATAACAAGATATAGTTTAATAGCTATGATACTGTTTTTGAAATCAAAATTTCGCATAGCTATGACAGGAAACACTGGATCTAACAATGCCTTAGAAAAAAAGTTAATCTTAAAAAAATAAAGCATATACATAAACCCATATATGAAATATAAGAGTTATCGAATAAGCATGTTATAAACTTCTGAAACATTGGTGTTTCATATTTTAGAGCAGTCACTGTAATTTATGAAAGAAATCAAATCTGTATGTGTGTGTGTGTGTGTGAAAAAACTTAGATGTAACCCCCTTTGTAATACTTAACGTTTCAACGTTTTCAAGTAACTGTAATTTAATTACACATTTTTCTTAGTAACTGTAACTAATTACAATTATTTTATTTTGTAATTAAATTACGTAAGTCTGTTACATGTAACTAGTTACTCCCGACACTGTATGTATATATATATATATATATATATTTGTTTACATAATAGGTGTGTACTGTGTATTCATTATGTATATATAAATACACACACAAGCATGTATATATTTAAGAAATATTGTGTATATATATATATATATATATATAATATGTGTGTATTTACATATACATAAAAATATACACAGTACACACACATATTACATAAAAACTTTTATTTTGGATGCTTGACAGCACCAATATATACAGTATATACACACACACACACACACAAAATATATACCGTATATATATATATATATATATACACACACATACATATATATACATACATACAAACAAACTTTTGTGTTTGTGTGTTTATACACACCCCACCTTAATGTAAAATTTTGATTGCACAACTTTTAGATTTAGTGGTATCCTCATTTACATGTTTCGATAATTGTCACTTACACAATATGCACTTTCCTGTGCAGCATTTTCATCTGCCAATAACCTAAATGTGAAAGTAATATACTTGAAGAGAATTTGGGAGGGAAGATTGTGAGATACACATCTATGAATATTATGATTAATGGCCACAAGATGGAGACTCAACCTTCACTTTGTCTCTGCCAATTAGTCACCCCCTCACTGACTTGAGGAGCCGAGGCCTGTAGGTCTACCGCCTGAGATCACTGCCACTGAGTTCACATGACTTCTGTTTGTTTGAGGAATCGTATGTTACTGTTCGATTTACTTTTTTATGATGAGATTTAGCACAGCATTTGCTTGTAGTAAAATAAATGTTAAAATGTTATGCATACATGTATTTTTATACTGAATTCAGCATGCCTTGTTCAGGTATAAATGCTATGCCTATTTATAAATGCTACATAAATCGCAGTCCAGGTCTCACCGAAGGGTGATTCATGTACAGATTTGTATCTATTTGCCTTGTTTTTTAGATTTATATTTGTACTGCCCAATAATTATTCCATTTTCTAAAATGTCTCGCTCAATATCCGAGCACAGCATGACCCCTAAATGCTTTCCCAGCTGTTATTAGACTGCTGACAGATGAGTTTCTATTTCTTTTATGAGGCAAGGGGTGAGAAACCGAATTGTCCGCATCTTGGAAACGGCACTCCGTCACACACACTGTTAAGTGTGTTTCAGTGGATAGGATTGCTCGTGGCAGGAGTCCCTGGAGGGCTCGTTTTGATGTGCTCTGATGGTTTCCCATAGCAACCGGCTGGCCAGTGAACGGCTACATATGGAGTGTGTGTGAGAGTTGAAGAAATGTGTTCTGTTCACACTTAAAACTCTGACACACGATGCTGCACGATTCTCACCGGCGCTTTTTTTTGCACAGCAGATGTGTGAAGAGACATTAATGAATGTATCTCACTCTGGGCTCTTTTTTTCACGTCAAAGTGAGCCGATGTGTCTCTGCATCTCGGTTTGTTGCTTTCAAACAAAGACGGCTGAAATGATCAAACATGCGAAGAAACATCAAAGCGTCTCCTGCATAATTAAACTGGTTGTTTTTACATTTGTTTGCTTTAGAATGTTTCATCCTTTATTCATAACCAAGAAGTAAAACAATTGTCTCTTCAAATGTTGTCAGTTCAGTGCATCAAGCCTTTTTATTGATGAATTCAGTCATTTTTATTTGGGCACATGATAGGTGACACGTCATTTCTGTGCCACAAGCAGAACGAAACAGAATTGTACAATACGTATGTAAGAGTGGAATGGGAAAAATAGTGTTTGCTCTTGTTGTTGGTTTAACCAGAAGGCATTATGTATAGCTAAGAGAGCAATTTGTCAGTTTTGGGAGTGAAGGCACTTAATGTTCAACTTATGTGTGAACAGGCTACAGCAGTCACTTCTGAACCATCTGGCTGCCCTAGTGAAAAACAAAAATGTTAAAATGTATTTGAAATACATTTATTTCATGCTAAGTATACTACAAATACATTTATGTACTTAATTAAAAATACCCTGCAATTGTGCTTTTGTAAGTGTACTACGTCTGCTAAATTGGAACAACTAATTTTGTGCTTAATGCACTTTAATTGTGTGGAAGTAGTGCTGAGGTCCAACTAAGGATATACTGAAGTATATCTGAATGCGCTAAAGTGGAACTATTGCAAGTATACTTCAGGTACACTTTAAATATGTTGCATTTAAAGACCTTTATTATTCAAAAATCATACAATCCTCATCAATAGTGACATTAAAACACATTTAGGCTTAATGTTAAAAAATGTGCATTGTGCTCAAGCAGTACTCTAAAAAAAAAGTTTAATTATAATTTTTATATCAGCAAGTTTTGAGTGATATATCAGTAAATATGTTAATAGATTTTATGTATACTTAACATGAAATGAATCTGTTTTAAATATAATGCTTTTTTACTAGGGTGTTAACAATAAACATGGATGCTAACAGATTATCCTGTTTAGCTATTTGTGAGCAAAGTAATATTAGCAACCTGAGGCGTCTCATAATCTGGAAAGTTTTTCTTTTCATTTAGCTGCTCTTTTTAAACTGCACGCTTCCTTTGGACAGTAATGGATCGCCATTAGACCACAGGGCTGGTAGAGAGACAGGTGGATGTCAAAATTTGCGAATAAGTCAAGACACGTACCACAGTCTCTGTAATTTGCCAGCACTGCTCAAGGTGAAGGAAGACCCACATCGACGAGCTGTCAGTGTCCAAAAGAGAGAGAAGCATTACTGCATTAACAACTAGTCGTTCAGTTTGGTTCTGTACACAGTATTCCGCTTTTATATTCATTTGGTTTAGTCCTTGTTGAAAAAAAAACAGCATATGCTGGTTAGGCATGGCAGCTGGTTTAAACTGGTTTAAACAACTAGCTCCTGCTTAGAACCCATAACCAGCTCAGGACCAACTAAGGACCATCTTAAACCAGCTCAAACCAGCTGCCATGCTTCAAAAGATACCTAACCAGCATATGCTGTTTTTTTACAACCTGTATTTTTCGAGTAAATTTGGTTGTAGAATGCAGTTCTCCCTCTCATAAATAACCAAACTTAGAGTGTACAGAACAAGATTAAGCAGTCAAACTAGGAGTGACTCTGGATTAAGCTCCAGTGTGAACGTAACGTTTACTTCACATGTGTTTGTATGTTCAAAAGCGAACACTTTTACATACACCTAAAAGCAATAGAGATTGCACTTTTGCTTGCACCAAACAGAATGCGATTTTCTTTGTATTACTGTAATGTGGTGAAGTCTAGCCTGCCCAGGCTTCACTGTAATTGTCTCTGGGTATATCCGGCTTTGCATGTGTGGGATTCCTGCTCCTGGAATGTGCAATCACAGTAAGCTTTCATCTCTTTGATATCAGATCAGAATGACAGAATCAGATGATAGAGTTCTACAATTACAGCTGCACCTTTGAAAACACTCGGCATTCAGAGCACATGCCGCATACATTGACGCCCCAGATACCGTCGACTAACTCGTTACTATCAGATCATATACATCAAGGCTTCATCTGTATGGCCGACGACCTCTTCAGTCAATTATTTTCTTGTTAGCGAGGCTTAAACCTGATGGGGAGTGACTTAATTATAACACCCTCTACACTGTGCACAATTACTGGCTGTAGCGTCCTTTGTTTAGTATGTAGAATGAAGAGCCTGTCATACTCCCAATGGCAGATTGCCATCTACACCATGTTAATAGGAATTAGACATGGCATTTTGTGTTACCTAAAGTACCATCAGGGAATCTGCCCTCGCTTTGTCCCCTCAGCAGGGTTTTGCATTGAAGCTCACATTGCTGGACAAGCGAGTGCTTTGTAATCTAAGAAAAGGCGGCGGGTTTAAGGCATTTGGCTGCAGCTATTTTAATCTGAAGGCTGGAGCATTAAGTCAGACGCACGATAGAGCAGTAGAAGGGCCTCCCTGAGGGCTAGCCGGTTACACGAGTAAAGCTCAGGAGGAGAAAGCGAGAATATGTGCATGCAAATCAGCACGAGTCCCTCTTTTAGCGAGACGGTTCTTCTCTTTCATGCTGAACTGAATCAAAAGTGCCGTACGGTTGTGTCGAAGGGCTTCACTAACGCCACTTCTTTCTTTTTATCTGTATCTTGTGTCATTCACCCTACACTCCCTTCATGGGCGAATATCTCCATGACGACCCCATCCTCTGTCTCTCCATCTCCGGTCTCTTTCTCTCTCTCTCTCTCTCTCTCTCTCTCCTTCTAGTGTGCGTCATGAAGATGAAAAGTGCCTAATCCCCTTGTGGAACTCAGTCTAACAGACACACATACAGAATCCCTGCTTTTGGGAAGACGTCACACACAAGCGCGTCACTCTCTCCGAGTGAGCGCGGCTTTACAGCGGGAAGCGGCGGATGGAGAGGGAAGAATAGAGAGAGGGAGGGTGGCGATAAACGCTTATTGTTCTTGAGGAGCCTGAACTGGAGGTGTGGCATCTGCCGGGCGTTGTCGTGGAGACAGAGTGCTGGCTGTTCCCTCTTCCTCTTAGCTGATCGCTCAGACGCTGATCACAGGAACGCTGATCCTTATGGCATCTAGAACAGCAGCCACAGGTAACCAGCAGCACGCATTGAGCACGTAAGCCTACCTATGCCGTGAGGTGTGCTTGTGATAGAGTTGAGACTATTTAAACTGTAGTGCATGGAGGTAAAGGTAAAAGAAAGTGCGCATTGGTTTGAGACGCTCCGCATGTGGCAGGTAGGAACGGATCAGAAGTGTGTATGTGTGTGCATTGTGACTCATAAAGGGGAAAGTGGTGATGCATTCTGCCAGGGGTTTCAGCGAGCGCTGCTGCGAATTTCCACAGCCTGCGCTTTAGTGGAGAGGTGGGAAAAAGAGAGAGGCACAGGAGCGAGGGAGACATCACTGCGATATTTCATCAGCGCTGTGCACGTAAGTGTGTCACTAGTTCACTTTGTCTGTGACGGACGGTCAGGTGTTGTTAATGCGCTCGGTCTTAGCGGAGCTCCTTCGGCAGACGGCAGCCACTGTGATACCCCCTTCAACGCTTCCGATCTCACGCGCTGATAGACCAGAAGGGCTCCGGACAGTGATGGATGCTGTTCATAGGTAAAGAGAAAAAAGTGTGGATTTCAGGGGGTGGAGAAGGACAGGTTTGGGGCTGTCAGACACAATAAAGAAGACCTGCCTTCAGGAGAGCTTTTGACTGGCTGACTGACTGAATAAGTAAGTAACTTACAGAATGAATGTGTCAGGGTGTGATTCACCCATTTGCATTTTCATCTTATCAAAGTGTGTCGTCACATGTGGCGAGAGCACGATTATTTGGTTTAAATCACGTTAAGACAAAATATAAACTCAGCAGATCTCTGGGATATGCAATTCCATTTTCACATCCATTAGGGGCTGAAGGAAGAGGGAAAAAAAGAGGGATTGAGAAAATGGACCTGGCAAGTTGATACGAGGCTATTTAGAGGTGTATAGCGAGATAAGCTACTGCATTGTAGGAGCGATGTAGGGAACATTGGGTAATCTGTTCCCTTTTCAAAAAACATAACTTTTTGAACTTGCTGTGAATTAGTACATCCATGAATGAGATGAGTGTGTAGGCTGTAACTGAAGAGTACATACTGTTTTTCAAAGTGTGAATTGGTGTTGTATTGAGGAAAAGTTTGTAACAGCTTTAACTAGAAGACTCGAGATGTCTTCATATTCCATATTAGGAAGGCAAGTATAACTAACCCTAAGATTATGTTGTTATCTACACCCTAACACCTTCTGATGTATTATCCTTTATGTCCGACCTAATTAAATCACAGCATCATGTGTCGCATCACCTCTTTACATTCAGAAAAAAATGTGTTCTACCTCTTTAACATTTTAGCTCCTAATTAGGCTCTGGGGGAAATGTTCTTTAATGTGGTATATTACATGGTAATTACCATGTAATTATTATGTAACAAACGTAGCACAAATTTCACAGTGTTTAATAGGTTTAATCTCTTCTTTATTCTCCTTGTGAGCTACACCAACAGGTCTGTATTGACATTATGTGCATACTGCTGTTATTTAGCTGACACTTTGTACTAACTGGACCATGAAATAAAGTATTTGTCTTTTTTTTTTTTTTTTTTAAAGCAAAGCAAAATGGTTTACCTAGATTAGTGCTGCCATATTTCAGGAAAGCCTCTAGACTGCTTTTACAGAAATTCACAAATGCTGCAAGACCTGAATGGAATTTTAAATGATTGCTCAGTGAATTAAATCAACTTGTTTTAAATGTAAATGTAAACACTGAAGACATAACATTCTGCTACTGTTTGAAATGCTTTCATGGGGCATGCAGAAATGCATTTACATTAACATAAATAAATTTTTCTTGTATACTTTTTGTACACCGTGACTTACACTGCCAGTGACTTATTAGAATGTGCATATATTGTATTGTTAAAATTACTCTTCAGCAGAACGCAAAAGATATGAATCAAGAATAAAGCCAGAGTGGCAATTTAGAAAGTGGCACTGAAAATATAGTGCTGTCTGAAGAAATGGTTATCTGATCCAGATTTAGTTAGATGTGGTTAATAATGAGTGTATTTATTTTTCCTTGCTCTTTCTTTCTTATTTATTTATTTATTTAGTTTACAGTTAATTGGATGTATCATTTTTACACTGCTTAATAGGAGGTTTGGTCTGTTGTTGGTTTACTGTTTTGCTTTAAATGGAATGTTTCACCATTTATCTTAATCTCTTAATGATTCGTCAATCTTTTCAATTATAGTTCACTTCCCCATAGTCTTGGCTCAGGCTCAGACAGGATACGACTGTGTTTGTTGCAAACAAGTAAATAGCCATCTAGCAACAAACAGCCAACTAAGAGTAAAGACGTTTCTAGATGCAGAATGGTGGGCACCTCTCCCTGTAGAGAAACTCAGCTTAGTCACAGCAAACTAGCACAGATGTACTAAGATATTGAAGCAATTGAGAACTAGTGGCGAGTAATGTAAACCCTACTTCCCCTGGGGATTTGTAAATCACAAGTCTGTTTCTCCAGAGCCAAGCCTAATAAGTCTGACAGTTTAGCTGGGTTCATTAAGGAACTTTGAGCGAAGCCAACAGGGTTACAATTTAGACACACTAGTGTTAACAATCTGTAGTATATGCCAGGGGCATATGGGGAGGATACGCAGGAGATGTCTATCAGAGCAGTATTTTTACTGAAGTGAACCAGATTTTACCAGCAATTCTTTGTCTGTTTCCTTTTTTTTAAGTTAAGAATAATCTGTGTTCTCTCTTACTCCAAGATCAGTCCAGTACAATCATAATGCAGTTGCATGTCAGCAAGAATTCACCATTAAGAATTCATATTAAATACTGTTAATAGGCAATTAGCAGTCAGAATGAAATGGAATTTGTTAAATATTATTGGAAAACAATTCTTAAAAATACAAAACTTTTAATGAAAATTCATGATTTTGAAAATGAAAATGAACATACAGAATAAAAAAAAAATCTGTAAATATCAAAGAAAACTTTTTTGTCCAAATATGGAAATAAAATGTAAGACTGGTTAATACGTAACTTTCTCAACACTTTTTAGTCTACTGAACAATCATTTAGTTATACTAATCAGCATGCAACATATCAGTACAATATTGATTTGCCCATATATATATATATATATATATATCATATAAATGCTATGTTCCCTGATTTCCCTTAGGTACTAAGGGAACAGTTACATAATTCTTTGAGTGGAAAGAGATTAGATATTAAGCTACAAGATTGATTTTGTGTTGGGCTAATTTGAGTTTCTTTTGTCAATATTATAGCATAAGGGCCCACTGACCTAAATATTAGCAACCTGTCTCACTGGAGATATTATCACTGTATATTGTTCTATGATAATAATTTTATGAGAGCTTCTAGCAGCCTCACAGAACAGCTCACATATACATGCTAAGCCAACTAATATTCACAATTAAACAGATTCATTATACTGTCAGAAGTATGACATGAGGAAAAAATTTCCTGCTCTGAATCCTGTCTGACTAAGCAAGTGTCTTTGCGTTTTAATTAGGCTTCCTTTCAAAGTGCCGATTGCTCTGCTTCAACTCCACTGGCCCTGATGGCCTCCAGGAGCTTCCTGAGCGTCCTCTAGGGAGACAGCACACTAGCAGATTTTTTTTTTTTTTTTTTAAACTAAATTTATTCCCTCCGTTAATGCCATGAGTCATCTTTGAATAACTGGTTTTGAATAACTCCTTTCTTCACTATTTCTAAAGGGAGTTTTTTTTAATTCTCATATTCAGGAGTGGCCAGTTCCAGCGTATTTGCACCTGAATGAACTGTAACAAGGTTTTCTGTGGTTCAATCTTACATCTGCATGCAATTCACACCCTCGGTGCCACCAACTACTAGGGTAATTATTGCTGTTAATATATTTGTTTCTCTGACTGTTGTTGCTTAACGCAACACTGCATGGGAGAATGAGGTCATATATTTGTTCCTCCAGCTCACTTGTTAGCATGTTTGGGGACAAACAGTATTCAAAGAGCTGAATCTCGATAACTATCTCAGTAATCTGCATTATGTGCATGAATTAGCATATATCAGGCAACAAACTAAATATGCATGTGAATGGATGTGTGGCTGTGTCAGTCATGTCTGTATGTGAGATTTTGTGAGCTTTTGGCAGTTCCGTCAAGTTGCTGTGAAACTTATGCGGCCATTGCCAAAGTAATTTCACTTAGAGTCTCACTTCACTTATTTTAAATTAAATTGCTTGACCAGTGCTTTCCATTAAGTATGAAAGTACATTAAGTATTTAGAAAAAATTACTTGGGTGAAGCAATGATATTTAAGGGGAAGATGTTCGTTTAATCCACTTGTATGCGAATCAACTCGTGCATTTTGTTGGTGGCAGTGGTTGTTGCGTTAGCCTTATCATTATCCTTATCCATTTAAGTGCCAAGATTCTATGCTAGAGCTGGGTTGGACTCATAATGGTAACGCACTCTATGGAATCAGAAACAGACTGCTTTTAAGAGCACTGCTTCTTAGAGCAGCTGACATAATCCTGATTCAATTCCCTGGAAATGCCAAGCAAGGATAGATGTTCTGTCTCACCTCCAAGAAAAAAGTGTTCTCTAGAGTGCGATCACCACCAAAATCCTCATGAAGAAGATGTTTTGTGGTTGCCATGACCCAAAGATATTATCAACCCATGCCAATTAGTGGTATTTGCTTTTTAAAATCCACTTATATTCTTGAATTTGATTTGAATGTGAATTGAGGTTGCAAACAGCAACTAGAATTGCATAGACTTACAACACTGAATTAGGAAGTACTGAAGGAAGTAGACTTAAAATGAACTGAAATTCCAAATATATAACCCTGACACAAAGACAAAACTTGGCTTGACAGCAAAAGTTGAAAAATGTCTCGCTATAGAAATCTGTACTTTATATTTATTTATATTACCAATTTTTTGGACCATTGTTGGGGGAAAAAAAAAACAATCAAACAAACAAAATCCTGACTTTCTCTGAATTTTCAGTAAATTTCACTTCCAGTAATGCAAATTCCAACTCAACTTCCTGTGGTGTGTGGCCAGATCAAATCAAATTCACAATTTTGCACAACCCTCTTATTAAAAGACCTCTTCTTACCTCTTATATTCTTCTCACCATCTCCTTTCTATTATATCTTTGGATTGCTCTTTTTCTATTCTATCTTCAACTGTTTTCTCTTCCCTTACATAATATCTGTGTTCCATCTGAGGGCGTTTTGAGCTTCTCTTTTCAAGATTTTACATTGTATTTTTATTTTCTGATAGTTTAGAGATTACAAACTGTTCAAGCATTCTTTAGAACAGACAAAATGTATATGGCAATGAACTGAAATTGAAAAAAGTAAAATATAACCCCAATATGTGTCATTTTTAACAAAAAGGAAAGTTTGTCAAAACAAAACTTGGCTTGACAGCAGTTTACGTTTTTTTTTTTAAATGTCCCCAATAGAAATCTATAGTTAATTTATACCTTTTATTTATATAGTATTAAAATTAGCCAATTACCTTTATTTATTATAATTTTTTTTTTTTAACCATTGTGGAAAAAAAAAGTAAATTCCACTTCTTAAAATTCTAGTTTAAATTCCAATTGAACTTCCTGTGGGGTGTGGTCAATTAAATTCAAATTTACAATTTTACACAACCCTGTTGCGTGGACAAGAATAATACAGCAAATTGTGTGACTTGTTGAGGAGAAGTGCGCTTTAAAGCAACTAGATTTACGATTTTTTTGGAAAAATCCCATGCACAGAGTTTTAAGTTTTGACTCGCTGTACGCAAACACCTAGCCACCACACATATTTTCTGCAAGAAATGTAAAGTGTTGTGTAAATGTCTGCTGTGTTTGAAAATACGTAATTAAGCCTAATTATGAAATGATTAGATCACCTTTTAGATTAGACGGAAAATAATTATAAAAGAAAATAAATGTGAAAGGAAATAACTCGGCAGCATCTAAGTAAAACTTTCATACGCGGTTAGCATTGAGGTCCTGTGTGTGGGAGGGTGTGTGTGTTTATGTTTAAGGGTTAGTGTCTTGGTGGTGGATTTTGCCTGCAGGGTTAATTAGCATTGCAGAAGCGATGTCTGGAGGCAGTCGGCTCATCAAATCTCGCCTTTTCTCCGTCTCTCGCATCCCTTTCTTTTTTGTGTGTGTGCAATTGTGTACACTGAGAATATTGTGTATGCAGAAGAGAAACCAACAAGAAAGCATAAATGATCCTTCCACTACACAGTATGGTGGTGATGAGCACACACACAGACAAATGCCAAAGGGAGGAGGAAACCTGTTGGCCAAATAAACGTGACTGCACACACATTAATATTATTACCAGGCGCACAGGTGGAAAGATGAATCAGTATGCCTGATTTCTTGTCTCGTTGTTTTTCTCTTATGCACTGCAACATGTTCCTCTTTCTAAATTACCTCTTAGATTCTTCTCACCAGCTCCTGCCTATTATATCTTTGGATTCTTTTTTATGTTGTATCTTCAATTGTTTTCTCTTCCCTTACATAATATCTCTGAGGGCGTTTTGAGCTTCTCTCTTCAAGATTTACATTGTATTTTTAATAAAGTAATATTGTGAAATTTTTATTATTTAAAATAACTTGAATATATTTTAAAATGTAATTTATTCCTGTGATTTCAAAGCTTAATTTTTAGCATCATTACTCCAGTCTTCAGTGTCACATCCTTCAGAAAGCATTCTAATATTCTGATTTGCTGCTCAAAAACATTTATTATTATTATTATTATGTTGAAAACAGCTGAGTAGAATTTTTTTCAGGTTTCTTTGATGAATAGAAAATTCAGAAGAACAGCATTTATCTAAAATAGAATTTTTCTGTAACATTATAAATGTCTTTATCAATTTAAAGCATCCTTGGTAAATAAAAGTGTTAATTTTTATACTTTCTCCCCCTCCCCTGACTCAAAGCTTTTGAATGGTATATGGTATGATAATTCAAAGGCGATTTCAATGACATACATATTGATAACGGCTCCATGATGCACAAAAATTATATACAATATTAGAATGTTTGCGGGTATGGGCGGGAGTGTAACACACGCGTTGCATAAGCGGGTGGTAAGAAAACAAAAAAGATATAAAGAAAAATATATGGAGCTTTATTGAATATCGCACCCATTTTGGGATTGGCTGTTATGGGGCCAGGGTGGGCCAAGCTTCTGATTGGGTAAAACATACTCCATCTAAAATAATATATACTAATTTATAATAAATTCTATTTATTATTTTTACTATTTTAAAATATGCATATTAACTCTTGTTTATAGCCCTATGCCTAATATGTCGAAAATGCAAAACGTTTCATGCCTCTTCATATTCATAATCACCAAATAGGAATTAAGTGAATCATGCAATCCATATTTTCAGTTCTAAATGACCATATTTGAGAAAAAAGTTAAGTAGTTTGCCTTGCTGAATATTACTGTCAGCCGTTTAATATTTATATGGAAAAACAGTTGTTAAATATTAAATGTTTTGCTCTTCTCTTTCCATGTTAATGCTGGAAATTTCCACTCTGTTTCTGTGAACAGTAAACCCTGCCTATTTTGATATGATTGGCCATCTCAATCATTTTGACATTGTGGCAGACCAGTCTAAAATGTGACGTTTAAATCTTTTTTGTCATCCTAACAACAAACAGAGCGATTCATAACAGGGTGCATCAGAGCAGTGCAAAAATTTCAAATATGGGGGGAGATTTGTCCCCTTCAATGTCTATGGCGGTTACAGCCCTGTATTGATTATAATTTTAGATAGATTTTAAAAGTAACAAGGGGGAGGTAACACGTCTGCTAATCGATCAAGCAGGTTATTTATCTCAAAATGGCAAATATTGAGCTACAAATGAGCTTTGGGTGTTTGAATGTTTGTCTGCTTGTTTTTTACTCTTCTTAATATCTAAGTTAAAAGTCCTGTCATTTGAAGAACAAATGCTGATGTGCTTGACAAATGCATCCTTAATTAAGTCATTAGCAGCTGAGCCCAGACACCCTACTGATTGTGTACTGAATGTCCGTTAAACATAAACACATTGCATCAGTGCTGCCAGCGAGACAGCCACAGACGTACACAAACACGCACGCACACATAAACATGCTCATTTATACCAATAAGGATAGCTGACAGCATGCAAACATGCAGGAAATACCGTATTCCCCCATACTTCTTTCTCGTGGGGGAAATGGTCACCTTAATAGCACAGAAACTCAAATGAGTGAAGCAACACGCTCCGGCAAAATCATTTGGGTATTATTAAAGGATATTCAGTGGATTCTCACCTGAGCTCTAGGGATATGAAACATTCAGAGATAAGGGTTTGATTGATGGCTCGGTTGCCATGGGTGCAGAGCTACACAGGATTTCAGTCTTGTGCAATGTGAGAGACATGTGAAGAAGTGAATGTGTAATAACGCAGAGATCAATAGCAGGAGTCAATAGAGCTCCACTGGGCTGGATCAGAGCATCGTAGAGATACTACAGCATGCCGTCTGAAAGCGACACGCTGGGAACACACACAGCCCGTGGCACCTACATTTAGACACCTCTGTATGAAATGATCACCAATGTAGTTCAAGCTCGCGCTGAATTAAACATGAGATCCAAAGACCCCGAAGGATCAAGGTCAGCACACACGCACTCTCTACCGTATGCAAGCTGATATATGTACATATGCAAGCTTCACAAACATTCCCAACAACTAACTTTTGCCTTTTCCCGTTAGGTCTCGAATAGCTCAGACACTCAGCCTGTACACACACACATCCGGTGGGAGATGGGACACTGCGCTCTCAGTGGCTGTGGTGGTTTCACTCAATGAAAAATGGATGAGACTAAAATTAGATAAACTAAAATTAGACCAAGTTAATCTGCAGAATGTCCTCAAAGTAAGAGAAACCGCAGGCTTCACAATCACTGTCTGTGGAAGCGAGACGCTGATGTAGAGCAATGAGGAGATACGGCCGGATTGTTTTCCACAGCTCACCTGCAAAGTATGAGGAAACGTTCTGATCTTTACTTTGATATGCTAGAAGAGGACAGAAGGTTTTTTGCTACATTCTCACAACAAAAATCAGGGAGTGATACTTATAGTGCGATCACTGCGCACCGCTGTTGTTTGATGTCTGTATAGAGTGTTAGCTAAGGTTAAATTGGAAGTTCTGGCATCTTTGATTTGAAACAAGAAAAAATATTTTGTCAGTTTGTCAATACATTCCATTTCTTTTATGTTCCAGTTCAGTAAACGCATTTCCATCTGCATTACATTGAGCTAGTGTTCTTATAAAAACAAATTTTAAGCAGGACACTGGATAAGACATTCTCCAGCCCATAGCAGCACTTTTTTCATTTACAAATATTCATTTATATTTTACAATAATAAAAACATTATAATAGTAGATCTGATATTTTATTTAAGTTGTCACTGTATATTTTATTCATCCATCATTAAACGATTCAACTTGAAGCCAATCATAAAACTGTGGCTGTCAATACAATAACTTAAATAAATTTTATTTATTCTATTTATTATTTTCATTAAACATTATTATAATTAATATTTTATTGTTAATTAATTTTTTTTGTTGTTTTTTGTTTTTTACACTGTTTTGCTCTGTTTTGGTGAAGGGTCTGAACAGGTTGTTTTTGAGAGTTATCTTACACTCTCAGAAAAAAAGGTACCTTTTTACCTTATTTACCCCTAAAGGATGAAGACTATTAGTACCTTCTGAAAGATGACATGAGATGAACAATTTTTTTCTGATAGTATAAGGATTTGGAATCACCAGCAGATTGTAGGCTTCCCCTACCTCCAAAATCCCCATTTATTCCCAATGTGAAAGAGATGATCATTCAGCATATTTCTGAGTGGTAAAGCTCAGCTGCCTTGTCTGTGTGTTGTAGAGAGAGCGACAGATTGCTTTTGTGAGATAAAGATTTTGTGAAAGACCGAGGAGATTCTGCTCCCCGCTATGTGACAACATATCCTCTCAAATAATGGCTTATCTCCATTCCCAAAAAGAGAACTTTGTAATGATTAATTGATAAACTTTGCCTTAGAAATGCATCTCTAATCCAGACACATTTAGCAAGAATTACATCAATGCTCATGCTCTCCCCTGCTGCTGATACTGTCATCAGATCGGCTGGGATAAATTGAATTATTAACTCATTAAAACTTAATAAACTTCTCCTGTCAGTGAGCTGCTCCCCATAACGAACCACAGGCTTAGCGCTGCCCCCTGATGTTCCACCCAGACGCGTCCTCTGTCTTCATTCTGACACTCACGCTGGCAGGCGAACATTTGACGTGTTGCGTCACGACAAATCTGATGGAGTTGTGAATGAAACTGAGGACTGCCAAGGTTGAGAAATGCTTTTCTTGTACAAGCAAGGACATTTGCAGTCACACTCCTTGAAAAGCAGCGCAAATGTGGCAGCAGATTTTGTACATGTATTGATATTGATTTGAAAGGAAAGCATAGCCTGCACTGTAAAAACAATTCCCGTAAAATTTACGTTAAAAAAACAGCAGCTGTGGTAACGGTAACGACATTTTAGGTTTTACGGTTTTAATTTACAGTTAAATACCATAATTTCATTAACTGACATAATGCTAATATACCAACCTATTAAAATACTGAAATCTGTTTTGTACCTTTGAAATACACTGATAACCACCAAATGCAGGTGGTGATGAGAAAGTCACATGATGAACCAAAGTCCATCACAAGCAGCTTTTAAATAATAACATATATAGAAGGTGCACAGTGTCATTCACACAAGCACTAAACACCATCATTAAACTGAAATATGCAATAGACATTAATTTAAAAACATTAGTTGTAACATACAACCCTAATAAACATAACTAAGAAGAAAAAAAGAAGAAGAAACATAGTCATTTCAAAGAAAAAACATCAAATTCAAACAAAATTTGAAATGTAATGCAGGGAATGTCAGTTTACGGTTTACGGTACTGTAAATTTTGCAGGAACTTACCGTTAACCATTTAACAGGTTTTTACTGTAGCATTTTCACAGTTTTTTACCGTTAAAATCACAGTCATTTCTTACAGTGTGGCTCTTACTAATCAGCGTTCGAATGAGGCAACCTGTACTCGTCATACAGGGTTTGAGTCATTTAGGCAAGTGTGAGGTGAAATAGATTTTTAAAGAATTTGCACCTCGAACTTTGTCTTGGTGATTTTAACAAGTTCAGTTATTTAAATGCATTAGGTACATTTTTTAAATGTGATTTGCATTAGGTTTATACAAATAAGTAAGGAAAACTGTCGTAAAAATGCATGGTAGATTATTATTGACGTAGTGAAGGTACATGTTTAAATTATGCATTATAGGGAAACTAGGCACAAGGTTTATTCCGTGCATGCAGGTCAATCTGTTGCTATATCGGTTATGAGAGCGCTCCATGGTGGCTTGCCAGTTCACTGAAAATTGTTTGCCCCATTTTTCAGCCCAAGATTATAACCATTTCTCTTAATGGTCATTTTAGAGCAATAATGGAAACAGATGCCTTTATGGTTCTATTCTATTAATAATTAATTGAGAATATGTGCATGTAACCTTTCCACAAATTATGCCCTTTGATAATTATGTATCAAAGCAGTTACTACACTCATGTATCTTTCATAACAACGAGAAACGCATCATCTTGTAGTATGCAACAGTGTGTATCATGTCTAAGGGAGTATTTAAAATATTAAAGAACAGCCTAGAAGTGAGAAACATAAAGAGATGTATATAATCAGAGCTGCTGGGATGTTTTGAGATGTAATTATCCATTCCAAAGCCAGCTTCAGATTTTATGATGGAGATATTCATTTTTAATTACAAGACTAAATGGCGGCATTTAGATGCAGGTTTAAATGATGCATTCTCATGCAAGATAGATACCTCAGAAAACGTAAAAGCTCCCTTGCTGGTGATTCTTATCTGAGAGGCTGTTAGATATTTATATTGTCTGAAATAAGGGGTGTATTTCAACCCATTTCATGTTGGTAGGAAAGTCAATCAATAGATAATAATAATAGATAAGATATCCAAAGGTAAATTGTCATTATATAAAAATACACAATTAAAAAAAAAAAAATCTCCTTTTTGTCTCTAATATTGATCTGCCTTTTTTTGATTTTATACTGTATGCCTATTTTATAGTCCTACAGTTAATAGTGTACGCTCCCTCATCTTACCTAATTACCTGGTGATTTCACATAGACATAAAACATTTAGACAGACATGGTTAAAATCAGTCTTCGTATCTAATCTAAATGACACATTTGTGATCCTAAGTCTAACAGACCTGTGGAATGCCTGCCTTTTGCTTTCCTCCATTATTGATTTCGATTGGCAAAGCAGGACTTGTGCCAAGGGAGCATGGGGTTTCCATGGTTATGGCATGTTTGGAGATGTCTTTCTGAAAGCTGTGTGTGTGTGTGTGTGTGTGTGTGTGTATGAGAGACAGAGAAAGAGACGATCGATGCACCACAGGGTTCCTATCAGCTAGAATCAGCAGAGGTCTTGCACAGAGGAGGTGTTGGGAAATTGGGATGGAACAAAGGACATGACGTGCATGTATGTGCATTACAGGGGTCATTCTACAAAACACAGGCTTATTTGTGTCCCTCATGCTGTATACATACTGCATGTATAGAAATAATTGCCAACTTTTACTATCAAACATTTTTATCAAATATATTTTTTAGATTTTCATTTGGTATATTAAAAAAGACTGTGTAAGTTCTGGAAATTTCTGGAATCACAAACTGAACTGTGCTCATTTTATTATATCAACATCCAGTTTCTCTCAATAAATAAATAAATATATAAAAATAAATACATTTTAAAACAAGCCTATACCACAGCCGATAATTTTAATTGAAAATGATCTTGTAGAATGACCTATAGTCTCAGAGTATATGTATGTGGCTGTTTACATTACCTTGAGTCACTAACCATGCAGCCATCTCTCTCATCTATATCATATTTCTCTGTCTCTGTTTTCTCTCTGTAGGTGGCCATGCTGTTCTCTCCGTTCTCTTGTGCTCTGGGGCTCTCCCTCCTGCCACTCCTCCTGTTTCAGTGCCCCGCCCACGCCTGCCCTGCCCGCTGCGAGTGCTCTGTGCCCACACGTTCTGTGTCATGCCATCGCAGGCGGTTAGTGCAGGTGCCTGAAGGCATCCCTATAGAGACAAGGGCATTGGACCTTAGTAAAAACCGGCTGCGCATTGTGACGCCACAGAACTTCTCCTCGCTGCTGTTGCTGGAGGAGCTGGACCTCAGCAACAACCTGTTGTCATCTGTGGAACCTGGCAGCTTCCGCACTCAACCACGGCTACGCTCGCTCCGACTGCGCAGCAATCAGCTGACTCTGTTGCCACGCGGAGCACTGGCTGGCCTCAGCGAGCTCACTCTGCTGGATGTCAGTCAAAACCGTCTTGTTATTCTGCTGGACTACGGTTTTGAGGAGCAGCGGAGGCTGCGGGTGCTAGAGCTGAGTGATAATGAGCTAGTGTTTATCGCCCCACGGGCCTTCAGTGGCCTGGCGTCCCTGCGCTCTCTAACGCTGCAGCGATGCAACCTGAGCACAGTGCCCACACATGCTCTTGCACATCTACACGGTCTAACCAGCCTGCGATTGCGGGACTTGGGCATCGCGGAGCTTCAGGCACACGCATTTAAGGGTCTACCACGACTGAAACACCTTGAAGTGGACCGCTGGCCTTTGTTAGAAGGGTTTCCGACCTCTGCTTTGCAGGGGCTGAACCTCAGCACACTCTCCATTACCCACACCAACTTGACGTCCGTGCCAGTGGTGACACATCTGTTGTATCTAACGCATCTCAACCTGTCTTACAGTCGTATACGTATCCTGCCAGCAGGGTGGTTGAGAGGAATGGACCGGCTGGAAGTTGTACGTGTGCGAAAGTCTAACCTGCTCAGTGTGGAACCTCAAGCCTTTCAAGGAGCCTCCTCGCTGCGCCTTCTTGACCTTTGTTACAACCGTCTCTCCACGCTTGAGAGGAGTGTTTTTCCTGCTTCTGAGGCCCTGCAGACTCTTCTGGTTGGCCAGAACCCATTAGTGTGTGACTGTCGTCTACGCTGGCTCCTGGAGAGGACTCCACCTTTGCTGTATGGCGATGTTCAACCTGAATGTAGTGCTCCTGCTCCCTTGGCTGGGAAGCCTCTTAGGGACCTGATGGAACCTCAAATCTCTCGCTACGTTATCTGCACCAAGCCCAAGGTTGTCTCAATGGCAACTTACCCAGCACAGGCAGAAGAAGGACAGAGAGCTTGGCTATACTGCAGTGCGGATGGTGCTCCACCACCTTCTGTGTCATGGCTGACACCGCATAGGCGACACATTACCACAAAGAGCACGGGAAGAATGGTGGTCCACACTAATGGCTCGCTGGAGTTCCGCATGGCAGAGCCTCAGGATAGCGGCATGTACGTGTGCGTGGCATCGAACCCAGCGGGCAATGCCACTCTGTCCATCACTGTTGCTGTTAAAAGCTCGGGAATCAGGGATAGAGCCCTTTACGCCAACCGCAGCTTTCTGTTTGACTCCGACTACAACAGTTCCCTGATTAATGGCACGGAGGAGTACACCATAAGGGTGGTGCTGGACTTCACCACCATCCTGGTCTCCACAGCAATGGGCTGCCTCAGCTTCCTGGGTGTCGTCTTGTTCTGTTTCTTGTTGTTGTTTGCATGGAGCCGTGGCAAAGGGAAGCACAGAGGTAGCGTGGACATTCAGTACGTCCCACGAAAGCGGAAAGGCGCAAACTCAGAACTTACAGAAACAAGTGGGCCCAGACGAGTCAACATGAAGATGATCTAAACTTTTTATATGGCCGAGGATTTCACAGGTTGCATGGTTACGTATGCGTGTCTGTTGGACTTTGTGAGTCTTTGGGTATATGTGCTGCAAAAGATGCAAAGGATGTATTTAATCATGAGAGTTTACATGTGGTATCCCAATGAAAAAAAGAAAGAAAAAGAAAAACGCCAAACCATATAATGCGCGTCTTCTGCGATGCTTCGTCTGTGGAAAGCATTATTTGGACAGTGCAGACGTGCTTAAGTTCAAGTTGTTGTATATATTTCATATTTGTGGGAAAGAATGGTATATTTCTATATATATATATATATATGAATATATCTATTTACAGATACATTACAATTACCTTTCAAAACGCTGCAAAAACTCAAGTTGTCTTCCCCAATAAGCAAAGTATCTACTGGAAAAAGCCTCGGCAGTGCTGTGTTGTGAAGTGTTTGGTTTTGCTCAGAATTCCTGTTCTCTTGGGACATCCTCTTCTTAGCAGAACCTCCAGGGGAACCGGAGAGTTTCCTGCCATTTTGTTGTAAAGATGTTAAAATGCAAGAAGCCGACTGACATAGTGGGTTCCAGGGGCTGTATTTGTGACTCAGTGGAAGTCTGTGGAACTGTGTGAAAATGTTCTTTTCTTTTCTTATGTTCTGTCAAATGCTGCTCAAATGTTTTTACATACTAAATATCTGGTTATATTTTCCAAAGAAAATAAATATAAATCGTACAGCTTGATAAGTGTTACTGTCATCTCAAATCGTATTCTTGCCCGTCTCAAGTGTTCCCTCTGGCACAAAACAGATATGAACCTACACCTTGTTAGCCTTATTGCTTTTGGTGCTTCTTATCCACACACTCACACACACACACACACACACACACACACACACACACACATACGTATGTGTATATGTATATACGTGTGTGTGTGTGTGTGTGTATATATATATATATATATATATGTATATGTATATATATAATATATAACTTAATCTCTTTATGGTGGAAAGTCACCCAATTTTGCATGCAGGATATTTCTGTTGCTAAATTTTCCCAATAATCTCAATTATGGGATAGATTATCACTGTGGTTGCTTAGCAACAGGCATATAAAAATGTAAAATATAAAAGCTCAGTGCTGTTGGTCAATTGAACTTGAAATTTCACAAACATATCCATCTGCTCATGAAGCATAAATTGTTTTTGTAAAATTTGCCATCTCACTAAATTGCAAAGGACAACTAAATAGAACATCTCAAGTAGTTGTGACTAAATTTCTTCAAGCAAACATATAAATAGCAAATATTCCATTATAGTATAATAAATGTCTTGGTAGTGACCTTTTTAGGGCTCTTAAAAGCATGAAATGGACTTATATTTGTCCCTGTCTGCTTCCTTTGACGTCACAGCTCAGGATAGACACTAGTGAAGGGTTTGGGATTGTGCATGTACTTCTGGTGTGATCAACAAATCAATGTTGTCGTGATGTCATTTTCCTACTTCTGCAGGGTAAAAAAAAAAAAAAACTGCCTCCCAAAAACTGTATCCAGAACTGAGTTCCCATGAGCAAGGATGGCAGACTTCAAATTGCATACTTCCAGGTGGTCACATGCCAGGCAAGCACTCGTCATTGAAATGAATAGGAATCCTAACTGATCCTAGCTTTCTCTATGTATTATTGACCTCCTTGATTTAGGTGTACAAGCACAAAGCTGCTGAAGCTCTATTGATTTTTACTTAATACAGTTAATCTAAATTGGTCAGGCAGGAATACTTAGAATATTCTTGGAATATTTTACATTGCTTCTCTGAGTGAGTTCATCTCCATTAATTTCAAACAAATTATGGGTGAAACTCACACTCATCTCTCTAATTATCTGTAGTACATTCATATTATATTTCGTTTGCTGTACTGAATACAAAGGACTCCTCATCTTTTGATAAGTGTTTGATATCTTTTTAATATAAAGGCCTAAGCTGTGTTGGTTTGATTTTCTTGTTCTACAATGTCTTTAAAAGTGTCATTTTTAAAATCCTTATTCCAAGTCTTGATGTCAGTTGTGTTACATCTAAGCATTTAATTATCTACTTCTTGCTATTCAGGTTGGACCTCGTATATTGCAACTCGAAGCTATATTTATACTATATTTCTTCCTGACTTTATCTTAACTTAATTTTAAAAAGGAAAGACGGCTAAAAATGGCTGGCTAAAAATTGTATTTGATATAAGCGCTGCACTGAATTAAGTTAAGCCTATCCAAACAGATTATTATTTTAAAGTCTTTCCTCCACTTAAACTGCTTTAGATTGATTGTGTTACACAAAAGAGCAAGCACAGAGTTTTCCATCAAGACATTGTGCCGCAGGTTACTACTTTTTGTCCTTGGTGCCAAAAGTAGTCCAGCTGTATTAAAGAAACTGCAGGCCAAACCGTTAACCTCTATGTGCTTCACTACCAGTACCTTAAAATCCCCTGAAGGTTTGCTGGTCTTCATGAGCTTGTTTTGTTACACAATCAAAAGCATCTAAATATACCTGAACTAATCATGTCCATGTCTATGACTCACAAACCGAAACAAAAGAAGTTGCTTTTACATGAGTGTGTGAATGTGCGTCATCATCATACGACTATGGGGTTCTGTGGTGAGTGCTTGACCTTGCAGTGTTCTGTCAGGACGCGTTCGGGGTGAAAATATGAACAGGGGCCACTTTTCTATGTGAATGAGTCTTCCTCAGAGACACATTAAAGTATCAGGAACTGATGCATAAAGGCTTGCTTCAAGATGGACCTGGGGAACCGCCTGCTACCCAAAATAAAATGCAAGAGAGAGACAAACATATTGGAAGGACTTCAGCACATCAGTAATCCCAAGAGGAATAATTCATAAAATCAAATACTACTACAAACACTTTAATTATTCAGACTTTGAATTTATTATGGTAAAATAAATCCTGTCGATAACCTACAGAGTGTTCAAACTGTGGATCATATAGAGTGTAAAATGATGGTTTGTTCATACCATGTCAGGAAAATGAATAATATAAGTACTCAAATTCAAATCTGAATTGGGGATAATTTTTCATAAAGCACCACAAGTGCATCGCACACCACAGCAGTATTTCTTGTGCCGTTTTTCAGTGGTGCCGCTCCTCATGCATTTCATGCTATCCGCTTGTTAAGTTGTGACGATTGAGAATACTATCTCACGAGCTGTTCATGAGTGCTATTTATTTATAGCACTGTGTCTCTGAATCAGAGTATCCCGGACATCAAAATTTCTACAAAAACTTTAAAGATAAATCACTAAAACTGTTTGTTGTTTGCTTTTGGACCTGGAAATGGTGACATTTGATTTTACATATCAAGCATTTAACAAAAATACAATGCCACGCAGTCCGATTCACAAGCATTATGAGCTGGTTGTTTTACTGAATCGTTCTGTATGACTCACAAACTCAGGGGTCTGAATCAGTCTGATGAATCCTTCACAGAATGAACTCAACAAATTCGTCAGAGCAGCTACTTAATCAACAAATGACTCACCTACTGAACTGAATCATTACTCCACTAAAGCCATTAGGCTGCTCTTACATGCTGTGCCACCAGAAAGTATAAAATATATTCTCTTTCTGCATACTTCATATTCTTGTCTTTGTTGATAATTATCCCCAATTTTATAGTTTATGGTAATGCAATGAAATTCTCAGCCTACCAAATTCAATAGTATGAAATATAAAACAAAAACCGAGAGCAAATGGGTCTTTTCCCCTCATATTTCACTATAAAATCTTTTTAGTGGTTCTTGAGAGTAATTATGCCTCTTTAGTAGGGTCATAGCTTGAAAAAGTTTGGGAACCCCTGCTGTGAACAGTCCCAGCACAGCAGTTATTTCAAAGAGATTTCCTTCACCCACTCGGTTCCCAGACAAAGCTCCAGGGAGGCTGTCCCTGCAGTTAGTGTACTGTAAATCACTTCAGATAAAAATCACCTGATAAATGACAAGGAATCAATATTTCCACAAGGCCCTGATTTTGAGGGGGAAAAATGCTCCGCCAAAACACTTTCAGATCTTTACCCTGTGGATTAACGTCACTGGAAAATGGATGTTGGCTAATGATTACCAAGATGGGGTTCATCTCCCCCATATATTTCACTCTGACTGATGGGAAGGAGGATGAGTTTAGACTAAAGGTTTGCCAGCGGTGCCTATCTGCCTGCCAAATAAGCCAAATAAGAAACAAAGGGGAAAAACATGTCACAAGCTGAACCCCAGTCATAAATCTCTGAGCCTCTCTCATATTTTAAAGTGGCTTCAGTTACACCATCACACAACACAACCATCCCCCATGGGTTTGTTTGCCAGGTTTGTCCTTCTGTTCTGACTTTTTCGCCGCTAAAAGCATGCTCGATTTGAGCTTCAGCATGCTAACATGACGGTCATGTTGCTTAGGCGATCTTTTCAGACCCATGGCATTAGTAGGACTGTAGCCTACTAGAAATAATAACCCATTACCCGTCTCTGTGTGGGCTGGGGCGAGCAGGAGCCATGCATCTCCACTCTTCCACACCACAGAATGATGGGATGAGGAATGGGGTGGAGGGAAATCACTCTGGCAGATGTAATGACTCTGTAAAGAGCAGACATGACAACTGCTAATCAGCGCAGCGAGCCCTAATCAGCGAAGAGAGTGTGTGAGCGCGAAGGTTACGTTTAGAAACGCACACACATACACACAAACTCATCAAGACTCGCTCATAATCAGCTTCTCATCACGCTAATACCAAAGCTGCACACTCATCCGTACTGAACTGCAAATAATTTGTTGCTATATTTCCAACACATTATGTAGCCAAGCAAATCAAGCAGAAGGCAACAGCTCTAACAAAAGCCTGCGCAAATGATTTCCTTCCCGTGCTGTCTTGTAACCTGGCCTTTGGATGCATGGATACGGTTGCTAGGCGCCGCCTAAAAGTGTCGCTAACGCTGCTTCTCACTATTGTTGCCATGGCAACCTGAAATGCCTCCGTCTCTCTCTGCTCTCTGCCATCACAATAAGTCAACGAGGTTTGTGGCATTGTAATGGAAAGCTGAGAGCACAATATATATCATCCAACAATATAGTGGTTCGAGGTGGTGAGGGTCAAGTAGTGTATTTAACCACAAAATTGAGATCAGTGGAACAGTTCAGTGAGGCCCGATGGTGTGTATTACAAACTAGAGGTAGAAGGATGATGTGCCAATCAGGAGGTTAAGAGTGAGGATGATAGGCCTACTGCAGCTGACCAAGAGTGACCACAAGAGAAATTTCATCAGTACATTTGGGAGTTGAACTCTGAGGTGATTTCACTCGTTCAATGTCATATCTGCACTTAATTTTACATCCTAACATTCACCTTCTCATTGATGCTTGAAAAAAGTATACTTTCTACATCTATCCCACTAACCTTATGAAAATTAACCATGGTTTTACTACAAAAAAAGGGTTCTATAGTGAAACCACGGTAACCATAAAATAACCATGGTTTTGCTACACTAACCTTAGTTTAGCCATGGTATTTGTAGTAAAACTGTGGTTATACAAATGGAAGTCAATATAACAAAAACCATGGTTACAACACTTTTACTATAATAAAACCATGGTTAATTTTCGTAAGGGTATATTTGTTCATACTGTACATTTAGCAAACTCAAAGTGTAGGTTAGCCTGCTGTTCTAGTAGCATACCATTGTACAATGATGGTATCATGTAGTACTAAAGGATTATTGTATTTATGTACCGGTTGGAAAATGTCTTTACCTGCAGTGAGTCATTCACAAGCTGCTCTCACAGATGTCTAACTTAATAAAGACGTCGGTCGATGTCAAACGATACAAGGCAAGGTTTGTTTCAATAGATTGTAGGTGAAAACCCTCTTCATCTAATGTTCTTTTAGCTCTCCGTGTTGTTATAAAGTAAAAAGTGCTCCAATTCAGTCCGTTGGTGAACTCTATACGGTTGATTTATTCAGACTGAATGGCGAATCGATTCAGACTATTTAGTATGGAAGCATATGTGTAGCAAAATTCAATTTGAAATGTAATATGCAAAATGGCAATGCAATATGTAAAATGGCAAAGCATTTCTTTATTTAAATTTAGATTTTCCTATTCATATGTGCAACATTTAGTGTAAAATGAAAATGAAAATTCAATTATATCATTTAAATTTTCCATTTGCAAAATGGTGATTTAAATGTCTTTTATTTTCAGTAGCCCCTCACTGCAGAACAAAAGATCCAGGGGGCGGAGTTGGATCCACATCCATGGGGTGGAGATTGGTAGGTTTAGGGGTGGGGATGGGTGGGTTTATGGATCAGGAGGTGGAGACGGGTAGGTTTAGGTCTATGTAAGGTGGACCCCCTGGATCTTTGACACTTACATATATGACGTTTCAATTGCATTTTCATTAAATAGCCCGCGATGAATATAGTTTTAGTCATTGTGGATTTGAAAATACATTCCGACTTCCGAGCCGAGCACGCCCCCTAGCTGTCAATCATTACATCAAGGCGGGGCTCGGCAACAGGACGCACGATAGGTCAATATTCACCGTTAATCAAACGCTTTTCACCTGCCTCAACATCTCTCACTGTTTACACTCGGATTGATGCACATTAGCAAACAGACAGTGGTATTCTACACTTATTTACTACCTTATATTTTATATTACTCTTTTATTTTTAATCTGTAAAATAGCACGTGTTCCGTGGTCCCCAGGGGCTTTGGGGGCTCGAGCCCCTGCCCTTTTTTTCAAAATTATTCAAAAGTACCCCTCTCAGACAAATATTAATGATATTGTGGTCAATAAAACAAAATGCATTTGAATTCTAATTAACATGACAATGTGTAGGCTACAAAACGGTAACTAATTGCTCAAAAGTCTGAAAATTCCTGTATATTTTTACATATCTGTAAAATCTGAGGCGTTGCTAGGTTGCGTGCGTTTTGCTCGACTGACTGATATTCCAGTCTGTTCAGAAACCATATGCTCTCAAGCCATATGGTTCTTTCAGTGAGTGGGTCGACGGAAGGAAAAAAAATAAACCAAACGATATTTTAAACTTTTTTTCCCCCCATCAATAATCAAAGCTAGTGTGTCGATTTAATTAAAAATCCATATATTATATATTTTAGAATATTAGGCTACATAATTCATCAATGCCCGTTTGTCATGTAGCCTAATCATGATCTGGCTCAAGTTCAAATTTCATTGGACAATGTGAAGTGGAGCGGTCATTTTCCGTTCTTATTCATACATCGGTGGAAAATAACATGGGACAGACGAGCTTTATTTGTGGGGCAATCTGGATCTAAGGTTTGTCTCATTTTATAAATCAAATTAGCCTACATCCCTGAGATAATATATGCTGAATGACTACAAAAGCACTGCACAAAACAAAAGTCGCAATAATGGTAATCAGTTGGCTATTCAATTCACTTATATTTATGTATAATATCCTACACCGTTTACTATTTCATGAAACTCTCATAGTTAATGAAGCCCAGTGCCACCTACAGGTCTATTATGTGAAGTGTAGGCTGGCGAAATAGTGACGTGAAAGGACTTTATATTACCATTTTAGATAATTGTGCAGCATTATGAAAGTGTCTTATGCTCATCAAGCCTGTATTTATTTGATCGAAAATACAGAAAAAACCTGTAATATTGTGAAATATCACAATTTAAAAGAATGTTTTTCTATTTTAATATACGGTACTTTAAAATATCATTTATTTCTGTGATTCAAAGCTGAATTTTCAGCATCTTTACTCCAGTCTTCAATGGATGGTCCTTCAGAAATCATTCTAATATGCTGATTTATTATCAATGTTGGAAACAGTTGTGCTGCTTAATTTTTTGCTTTTTATTTTTATTTTATTTATTTATTTTGGAACCTGTGATACTTTTTGGGGGGGGTTCATTGATAAATAAAAAGTTAAAAAGAACAGCATTTATTCAAAATAGAGATGTTTTCTAACAACATCGATCTTTACTATCACCGTTTCTATCAATTTAACAAATCCTTGCTGAATAAAAACTAATTTCGTAAAAATAAAATAAATAAATAAATAAAAATACTTACCGCAAGCTTTTGAATGGAAGTGTATATTGTTACAAAAGTTATATTTTAAATAAATGCTGTTCTTATTTAACTTTTTATTCATCAAAGAATCCTGAAAAAAAGTATGACCGGTTTCCAACATTGCTAATAAATCAGCATTGCATAAAATGTATTTTAAAGTATTACAATTTTGATCAAATAAATGCAGGCTTGATTTTCATTTTTTTTCACATTGCCCCTTTTTTTCAATTTGGGTAATGCATTTTCATTTTAATTTTTGCAACTTATAAAACTTTAAAATATGTTTTTAATTTGCATATTAAAACTACTGTAGAAAACGGCAAATTTAAATGATATAATTGAATTTTCATTTTCATTTTCCACTAAATGTTGCACATATGAATGGGAAAATCTAAATTTAAATTCAGAAATGCATTGCTATTTTGCATAGGCCTATTACATTTCAAATTGAATTTAGCTACACATATGCTTCCATAATTTAGCGAACCTGTTTGACGCTGTATTCTGAACCGTACACTAGCATGCTACTACATTTACTATGGCAAAAACAGTTAGAATAGTATGCTAGTGTCCCGAATGCAGTCTGATTCTTTAAAAATCATCGAAAGATTCATTGGCGAGTTATTAAATAACATATTGAAGTAGCTATGAAGCCCCATTTAGGTAGTGTCAGGGCATGGTAAACAAAAAATAAATTTAATATAATTGCAAATAGTCTGCAACACAGTTCGATACTATAATATAATGATATCTTCCTCAATACAGCTCACAGCCTAGAGTGATGGTTTGACAAAACGACTCGAGAGGTAATTGAATTTCTCCCTCGTCTCTCCGGTCTCGGGTAATCAAATTACTCCCTCAGCCGCCAGAGGACGCTACTGTGCCCTGCGCTTCAGCAGCGCGCTTCTTCGCAGCCTTCAGCCTAGTGACAGCAGGAAACCAGGAAAAGGGTGAACGAATGTGTTGTTGTTTTGAGCCGAAACAGGTAGGATTCTGTATGTGTAACATACTGGCAACAAAAAAAACTGATTTACCACGACTATTCAAGCTTATGCAGACGTGTTTTATAGATGAATGTCGAGGTGTAGTGATTAGTTCGATGTATGTCGTACAGACACATGAAAATGTAAAGGCTCTTAACATATTTTGATATTTTGACACCAATGTTTTATTCTTATTCGAAAAGATCGTGCTTTTTATAGCAATGCAATTTTATAACGTTTTTTTGTCCTGGCTGACATGTCATGCCACTGTTTTCACTTTCTAGTCCACTCCACTGTCTTTTCTCTGTTCCTCTTCAACAGATTGCATGGGTGCAGAGCAACAGCAGGAGGATGTTGCAATCTGTTTGTCACCACTGACTTCTGCATTGTGAGATTGACAATAGAGTGACTGTAGGTCTGTGTGAGTGGCTGTCATGTCTGCAGCCTGTCCCCCGCAGTCTCCTGGTGTGGCTAAGACTGAAGTGCTGGTAGAGGACTGGTGTCCCGTGCTGGCTGCAACCTTTGCTTACTGGGACAACATCCTGGGACCTCGTGTACAGCACATCTGGGCCCCCAAAGGTCAGGGGTTGTCGCTGCTCAGTGATGGAGAGGTCACGTTTCTGGCCAATCACACGCTGAACGGCGAGATTTTGCGAAGCGCGGAGTGTGGCGCAGTGGATGTGAAGTTCTTCGTCTTGGCAGAAAAGGGAGTCATCATAGTCTCGCTCATTTTTGACGGAGAACTCAAGGGTGATAAGAATACTTGCGCGCTGTCAATCATCCTGCCGCAGTCAGAGCTAAGCTTTTACCTGCCACTGCACAGTGTGTGTGTAGAGAGACTCAAACACATCATCCGCAAGGGACGCATCTGCATGCAGAAGGTCTTTGCTCAGAGTTGTGCATCTTTTACTTGTGATCCAGCTGTTGTTTGTTAGCTTTCGTAATGTATGTGCTGTGTATGTTTTATCATGTAGGGTTACAACATAATCTCTGTGTTGTCATCTGAGATTGTTCCCATAATGGAGCTTCTTACCTCCATGAAGAAACACAGTGTACCAGAGGAAGTGGATGTGAGTATTTTGACATATTTGAGGGGCTTCTGGACACTTTTTGTTTACCGTGGGAATTTAGAGTAGATCGGAAATGTTGAGGAGAGAGAAGGAGATTTGTATGTGAGCCGGACTCAAACTTGCTTCTGTCATATTTATAATGAAATGAGCTAAATAAAATAGAAAAATACAGATCAAATAAAACAGTACCATTACAACAGTTCTTGAAAATATAACAGTACTAATGCAATAAATGAATGAATGATGCATTTACATAGTGCTTTATTGTGTATTGCTGTACACCCAAATGAAATAAAACAGTACTACTACAGTAGTTATAAAAAATAGTACTAATGCAATAATTAATAAAAAGACATATGAGTAATGAAATGAAAAGAAAAGAAATGAAATAATAAGTAAGTGCAGGTAACCTCTCGATCATATAATTTTTTGGCATTTTTCTGCATGTTGGTTAAACAACATGACTATTGAGCAGTGAGCAGAACTGAAATAATAATAAAGATTAACTACTTGATATGTTATTTAAAGGAATTAATTAGGTTTTTTCTTCATTGTAAAATTAGGAAAGTTTCACGCTAACATTTTTGTGCCCCCCAAAAATCATAATTAATTTTAATTCAGAAAAATTAAAATCATGCATCACAGCACGAAATAAATTTATTCAAGTCATTGTATGTATGAATGGTATTTTTAATATATTTTTGAATATATTAATATCCAGAACAAAACAAATTAGCATAATGTGATTGACTCATTAATGAACATTGTAAATACTTATAAATGTATTATTTATTCAATTTGATGTACTGTATTAATTCTAATTTATAAATACCATTGTACAAACAAAACGGTGGCTAGTTCCTAATGGTGTACAATATGTATCTAGCTGGAAGAGATCCTCACTCAGTGACAATTACATTAGATCTTTTTCTAACAATTTTGAAATATGAAATGTATTGAATGTTTTTCTCACTTTCACTGAAGCACATAAAGAAATACTTTTCCTCATTACAGCTAAAGGACACTGTGCTCAATGATGATGATATTGGAGACAGCTGTCACGAAGACTTTTTACACAAGTAAGACATATTGCATCTTTAGTAGAAGTCAATGATCTGAACTGAGTTGCTTGTTTTCATTGTTTAGGTTGTGATGTTTGTCATCCTTCTCTATCATAGGGCTATCAGCTCTCATCTTCAGACCTGCGGCTGTTCCATGGTGGTTGGCAGCAATCCTGAGAAAGTCAATAAGGTGCACATTCCCACATGTACATTCTCAACATTCATATCGGAGTATGAAAGTCATATAATGATGTTTCCTTTTGTAGATCGTGCTCACGCTGTGCCTCTTCCTCACCCCTGCGGAGAGAAAGTGCTCTCGACTATGTCACCCCGACGGCTCATTTAAATATGACACTGGCCTCTTTGTTCAAGGCCTCCTTAAGGTATCCAGAGTGTCCCTCCATGGGAAACTCATAACCACTGCCCATTTGCACAGAATATCCAGTACTAAATTACTTGGGTCCATAACCATTAAAGACTCCTGGTGGCTTTGCTGTGTGTTATAATGTTATAAAGGTCCCTCTTTTCTCTTTCCCAGGACTCCACAGGCAGCTTCGTGTTGCCCTACCGGCAGGTGCTCTACTCTCCGTACCCCACCACCCACATCGACGTGGACATTAACACGGTCAAGCAGATGCCACCCTGCCATGAGCACACGTATCATCAGCGGCGCTACATGCGTGCTGAGCTCAGTGCCTACTGGAAAGCCGCCAGCGAGGATGACATCAGTTCTGACAACCTCATCAATGCCCAGGACTCCTACACACCAGACTTGTATGACCTTTGACTTCTACATATCTTCTTAGTATGGAAACTGTATCATGATTGGTTGATTGATTCTTATTGACAGGATAACAAGATCTCTTTTATTCAAATACACACGTTCTATATTTAAGGGATAATGTACAGTGAGTTGGTTATTATTGCAAAGCGAAGGGATCTTGTTTCGTCTCGAAGGTTTATTTTTTTTTGGATTAATGTTGACTGCTGGTGATTAATGACCTACTGACTATACATTACCCTGCTTATTATACGACTACTTACCAAATTTATAAAGAGATTAAATGTGAGAAGATAGAGATCGCAGAGAGATACAAGATGTAGCTCAGTGTTTGATAGCAGGGACGAAGGATAGTTTAGTGGTCATTGAATACAAATATTTAAATTTAGTTTTTTTGATTAAAAAAAAAACATTTAAATATTAATTGCTCTTAGGACCTGTTAAAATATATGGTAATGCTTTACAATAATGTTCACAAATTAGTTCATGCATTAGGAATAAATTAATCTTAATTTATTCATGAATATGCTAATAATTGTTTTTAATTTATGTTCTGTCCTAATACAGACTACTGTTCAAAGGTTTGGGGTCAGTAAGAACTTTTTGAAAGAAAGAAATACTTGTATTCAGCAAGAATGCTTTAAAATTGATCAAGAATGACAGTAAATACATTGATACCATTATAAATAAATGCTCTTCTTTTGAACTTTCTATACATAAAAGAATCCTGAAAAAAAAAAAAATCATTAAAAAAGGCTGTGTAACAGTTTCAACATTAATAACAATGAGAAATATTTTCTCGAGCAGCAAATCAGCATATGAGAATTTTTTTTTTTTTTTTTTAAGGATCATGTGACACTAAAACTGGAGTAATGACTGCTGAAAATTTAGCTTTGCCATCACAGGAATAAATTACATTTAATAATACATTCAAGTAGAAGTTATTTTAAATGGTAATAATAGTTCATGATCTTACTGTGTTTACTGTATTTTTGATCAAATAAATGCAGCCTTTGTGAGCATAAGAGTCTTCTTTCCAAAGCATTTAAAAATATTGCTGACAATAAACATCTGTATGGTTGGGTATACTGTACATGTTAATTCATACAGCTATGTAGAATTTAACATTAACATTAAGATTATTTAATGCTGTAAAATTATTATTCAGTGTTACAATTGCTTTAAGTAATGTTAATGTAAACTGCTAATGTAAATGTATTTTGATCTGAGTTCTCTGTATGAAGAAATGAGCTCTGAGATGCTTGTTTATAATGGATGTTTGTCCTTGAAATTGTGAATAGTCTCCACTCTCTGTTAATGTCATGGTTCAGGGCTGTGGCCAGCATAGAGCTGCATCATTGATTTGTTTTCAAGGACTGTCAGTGACTGTTTGGCCAAGAATATTTCCATTAAAAGTTCACAGAGTTGCTGAGAGGTGAAACAAGAGACATTTTACATCTCATTTGAGGGCACTCACCGTATCATTCACACGATACGCTGTGTACACATACAAAAACAATGTAATCAGCGTCACATGTCAAGTAATCAACTTTTGAATCTTTTTTTTTTTAGAGAATTAAAAGCAGCACTTAAAGTTTCTCAAAAGGAAATGAGAGGCTTCTTTACCTTTGAATCTCTAACTAAACTTTATGGCTTTTCCTAGAAATATATTTCAAGACGTGATGCACAAAGACACACTTGTGAAGTCTTTCATAGATGAGGTAAGTCTGCAAGGCTTCCTTTTGACTCCCTTTCTTCTGAGCTTTATAATAACACTCTCTGCTTTGTCCTTGATAACATGTATGTGTTTGCATCTTTGTCGATCTCTAGGTGTTTCTTTTGAAACCAGGTCTGTCTCTGCGGAGTGTGTATTTGTCCCACTTCCTTCTCTTGATGCACAGGAAGGCCCTGACACTGCTCAGATATATTGAGGATGAGACGTAAGTACAGCAGCTTTGTGCTCACATCTTGTACAGACACTACACAGTGTCATTTATTGGACATATTTTAGCTAGAAATTAAGTATCATGTGCTTACTGTAGATAATTAATGCACTTATATGCAGTGAATGACAACAATTTTCAGTAACATCAAGCTCAATTTTTTTACTATTATGTACTGTAAAGGTGGGTGATATACAGTATCTCACAAAAGTGAGTACACCCCTCACATTTCAGCAACAATTTTAGTATATCTTCTCAAGGGACAATACAACACAAATGAAACTTGGATATATTTTATAGTAGTCAATGTGCAGCTTGTATAGAAGTACAAATTTACTGTCCTCTAAATATAACTCAACATATAGCCATTATTGTCCAAATAACTGGCAACAAAAATGAGTACACCCTAAGTGAACATGTCAAAACTGTGTCCAACGTGTCAATATTTAGTAGGGGCACCATTGTTATCTAGCACTGCCTTAATCCTCCTGGGCTTGGAGTTCACCAGAGCTGCGCAGGTTGTTGCTGGGATCCTCTTCCACTCCTCCATAATGACATCACGGAGCTGCTGGATGTTAGACACATGGTGCTTCTCCACCTTCTGCTTGAGGATGACCCACAGGTGTTCAATAGGGTTCAGGTCTGGAGACATACTTGGCCACTCCATCACCTTCACCTTCAGCTTCATCAGCAAGGCAGTTGTCATCTTGGCAGTGTGTTTGGGGTCGTTATCATGTTGGAAAACTGCCGTTCGGCCCAGTTTCTGAAGGGAGGGCATCATCTTCTGCTTCAGAATGTCACAGTACATGTTGGAATCCATGTTTCCCTCAATGAACCACAGCTCCGCAGCACTCGTGCACCACCATGCTTGACTGTAGGCAAGACACAATTTTCTTGGTACTCCTCACCAGGGCATCAGCACACATGCTGGACACCATCTGAGCCAAACAAGTTTATCTTAGTCTCGTCAGACCACAGGACATGGTTCCAGTAATCCATGCTCTTGGCATTCATGTCTTCAGCAAAATGTTTGCAGTCTGTTTTGTGAGTCAGCTTCAGGAGATTCTTCCTTCTGGGACGACGGCCATGCAAACTGACTTGTTGCAGTGTGTGGTGTATGGTCTGAGGACTGACAAGCTGACCTTCCGCTTCTTCAACCTCTAAAGCAATGCTGGCAGCACTCATGCGTCTGTTTTTGAAGTCAGCTTCTGCACCTGACGCACAGCACAAGGACTCAACTTCTTTGATCGACCCTTGCGAGGCTTGTTCAGGGTGAAACCCGTCTTGGAAAACCTCTGTATGTCCCTGGCCACTGTACTGTAACTCAGTTTCAGGGTGTTACTGATCTTCTTACAGTCTATAGGTCATCTTTGTGGAGAGCAACGATTCTATTTCTCAAATCCTCAGACAGTTGTTTGCCATGAGGTGCCATGTTGAACATCCAGTGGTCAGTATGAGAGAATTGTACTCAAAGCACCAAATTTTAACTGCTGTAAAACAAGATACACAAATTTGTATAGTCCTGTCAAGCAGACAAAAACATGAACATGATGAATAGGACATGTGGCCTTGCATGGTTAAACGACGTATAGCTGTTATCACTTAGGTATACTCACTTTTGTTGCCAGCTTTTTTGACAATAATGGCTGTATGTTGAGTTATTTTCAGAGGACAGTAAATCTTTACTGCTATACAAGCTGCACATTGACTACTCTAAAATATATCCAAGTTTAATTTCTACAGAACTGTCCCTTGAAAAGATATACTAAAATGATTGCCGAAATGTGAGGGGTGTACTCACTTTTGTGAGATACTGTATATACTGACATTCAGAAGTTTGGAGTTGGTAAGATTTTTAAACGTTATTGAAAGAAGTCTATTTTGTTCACCAAGAATGTATTTATTTGATCGAAAACGCAGTAATGTGAAATATTACTGTAATTTGAAGTAACTGCTTTCTATTTTAATATTTTTAAAATGTAATTTATTCCTGTGATGCAAAGCTGAATTTTCAGCATCATTACTCCAGTTTTTAGTGTCACATTGTCCTTCAGAAATCATTCTGATATGCTGATTTGGTGTTTAAGAAACATTTCTTATTATTATCAGTGTTGAAATATATTAATATATTTGTGGTACATTTTAAATTTTGATAAATTTTAAGGATTATTTGATGATTACGAAGTCATTTATTTGAAATAGAAATCTTTTGTAACATTATTGGTGTCTTTACTGTCACTTTTGATCAATTGAATGCATCCTTGCTGAATAAAGTTATTTTTAGGAAAAAAAAAAAAACAGCAAATTTTTGAATGGTAGTGTAAAGAATTATTTTTTGCATGATTTAAAATTTTAGGTTGGTTTTTATTTTTATTTAATACAAGTCATTAATATTGCAATGAAATTTTATCAATAAATAGAAAATGATTTAATATAATATTTAGCCATTTTAGCTGCTCTGCATTGCTTATTTCAATCTAAGCAAAAACCAAAAAAGTTATCCTTTTTAAATTCAAATCAAATTTAAATTAATTTAAAAAGCTCTCCTTTTTAAAATTAAAATGGAATTTTAATTAATAATAATAAAAAAGGTCTAATTTTTTTAGTTAAACTTGATTCCAGTATACCTTCAACATACCTGGCTGTATTTTTAAGTTGCGATTATGTTGTTTATTTTATGATAGAATCATTGTGTTATTAATTATTATTAATTACAGGCAGAAGGGCAAAAAACCTTTCAGATCTCTACGCAACTTGAAAACTGATTTGGACTTAACGGTGGAGGGTGACCTGAATATCATCATGGCGATGGCGGAGAAGCTCCGGGCAGGCCTTCACTCCTTTGTTTTTGGGAAGTCTTTCCTTACCAGTGTGCAGGAACGTGACCTCCTCATTAACTTCTGACCTCTGAACCCTGTGTTCATCACACCGCAGGACACTTTGGTCACTCTTGCATCCTGATGTTTATTTTAGTATATTTATTATGCATTTTTTTGTTTACAGCCTTCTGAACAACACCTGCTGCTGAAATATCGACTGATTCACTTGTGTTTAAAATAATGATTACCTGCTTAGTGATGCTGATTAATTCATATTTGTGTGAAGAAGATTTGGTGCGTATGAGATTCTTGAATGGCTGTATGAGACACTTGTTCAAACAGTGTTTGGATCTCACACTTAACGGCTTTTTGGTTAACGGCTAACTAATATATACTTTCGTTCATAGCACAATAAATTGATAATGTATAACGTGGCAAGGAACAAAGTTGAAGTAATTTTGTCCTCTATGGACATGATGACTTTCCTCTGATTTAAATTGGAACACTATAAAGTAATTTAAAATACAGTTTAATTAAAATAACCTTTACTTTGTAATAACATTCCCTGGCCTTTTATCTATGATTGTCTGTAGACTTTACAGATGACAGATCTTTTGTTATTTTGCAGAACCCCATTCACTGGGAGACTTTTCTTTGTTCCTTTACTTAAGTCTAATAAACTAAACTAATGGTTAATTAAGTGTCTCATACCTTCGCATCTGGCTTGGGGCATGAATATACGAAAGCTGGTGGAAATGTGGGAAAAGCGAAGTGCAACTTGACTCATAAGGCCAAATCTCTGGTGTACAATGTGCAAGGAAGTCAGCAAATAACAGGAAGGGCCCCATAGACATCTTGCTTTCATTTTGAAGTGTTCTTCCACAAGATATTACTCCATTGCTATGTATGTTATATATCAAACAAACATTGCATTAATGGTAGACTCCTAATGTTTTTTCACGACATAAATGGAGTTCTGAGTATTTTGGACTATTTATGAAATCATAATCATAATTTTATTATCAGTGTTGAATACTGTGACATGTATATTGATATATTTCAAGTTGTAACTGTGTTGTCGTAATAAAGTGTGCCTTTTGTTTGCGAAACATGACTTATTTGATTGTACCTGTTAAAATCTTTTAGTTATTCTATGTTCTAAATAAAGAAAGAAAAAAAAGATTTTGAGGCTTATATGGGGATTATTGGGGGGGGGGGATCACTTTATTTCTGTAGTCTTGAAGGGTTGGGACTGGACAGAAAAGCATAACAAGGAACAATCTATTATTTATTTTATTTGCAGTACAGTGGCAAAGGTATTTGAAGTCGGTTCTGTCAAAAGGGTTTTTACAAAAAGGCTTAAATATACTAATATATTCCCACATTTTAATATTAAGTAAAATATTTTCCAGCATTGACAGCACTGTTCAATGTTATATATTTCCTATAATAAATAAATGGTTATAGTGCATTTAATGCATTGCATATCTTACATTTTAGATAACCTCATATTATTTGCAACGGACCACAGATAAAGTCATTACCTGAAGAAAAATTCTTAATTACTGTATCAGCGTTTTCTTTCCCCCTCCTTGACAGTTCATTAATCTACTGATTCGAGTCTTGCGTTCAACCTGACACAAATAACTTACATTTTATTGGCTGCTCTCCATGTCACTCACGCCAAGATTCTATGACCTCGTCCTCTGATTGGCTCTGTTGTCCACAACAGATCTGTGATTGGTTACACCTGGCACATGACCACAAAACAGGAAGCACAAGCGTTGTCCATGTAAATACTCCGGAAAAGAACTAGTTTGAGAAATGGGTGCTGTCGCCTGAGAGGAGTATGAGAGAACAGCTCTAAGGATCATGGCAACGTGAAATGTAATTCCACACTCTACAAGGCGAGGTGGGTACGCTGCGTGTTCCCAAACAGGTCGTATGTGTGTATGTGTGATCACGGACTGCGGCCTACGATACAGCAGAGATTGTCTGGATTTGATCCTGGATCACCTGCTGAGCCCAAGCGCTGCTGTCACACACACAGCCATCTGTCCGTTGCATTAAATATGATCATATTTCCAAGTACTAATGTTCAGTTATATCTGATCTTGCTGTTTACAATCATCAAAAGCTTGTGCTTGACATGCCAAGAGCGAATGCGTAATTAATACTTTCTTTCAAAATCATCATCATCGAGTCGCTTGTTTTGTACGGGTTAAGGTTATCCCGTCATATTTTTTACCTTTAATCTGGGTGAACTGTACACATTTGAGTTTCATTAATCTACAGTTTATTATTCAGAAACGCTTTGGTCTCTGTAGGACATAGACGTACAATGGTCCAGTTGTTACACACAGAAATAATGAGCTCCGATATTGTGTAACATGCCTCACCTTTTCCCGAAGCTTTTTATGGGAC
Organism: Onychostoma macrolepis; assembly: GCF_012432095.1. NCBI lineage: Eukaryota > Metazoa > Chordata > Actinopteri > Cypriniformes > Cyprinidae > Onychostoma > Onychostoma macrolepis. Next base: position 11,800,213 of record NC_081167.1, on the reverse strand, counting down.
AGAATGCGTTGTATAAGATGTAGTTCCCTTTATTTTGGGTGGAATTAATTCCGTATGTTTGTAAGAGTAGCACTAGCTGTCATATGTCACAGTGAGCTGTGATCCTGTCATGTTATTAATGCACTGGATAACCGAGTAATTAGACTCAGCTGACACTGGATTCTAGAGTTGCACAGGTGTTAACATCTCTGTTTCATTTTCATTTTGACGCTCACATTAATAGTTAATTTTCTGCCAATTATTTTAAATTGTTGACTTGGTATATGATATCCAGGATCTTTTGTGTAAATAAATACAGGGTTACAAATTTTTGTTCAGGCACATTTGTATGACGTGCTGGACTTTATTTAGCTATTTGATTAAGATGCTGTTTTCTGTCATGGTCCCGATCAGTTTATTTTGCTGTAAATGGCCAGCTAACTATACATCATCTGTCTTATTAATAAATGAAGTGCACGGACATAAAATTAATTTTATTATGGTGTACAGACAAGTTATTGTTATTGTTATTGTTGCTGTTATTGACCATGTAGTAACTAGTCCAAATGCAGTACTGGTGTATTTGTATGATTTGTTTTTGTGTAACTTAGCAATATTAACTTGTGACGTATTGTCAAGTATGGTGACCCATACTCGAAATGGTGCTCTGCATTTAATCCATCCAAGTGCACACACACAGCAGTGAGTAGTGAACAAGTGCACACACACACAGTGAACACACACCCGGAGCAGTGGGCAGCCTTGCTCCAGCGCCCGGGGAGCAATTAGGGGTTCGGTGCCTTGCTCAAGGGCACCTTAGTCATGGGTCATTCACAATTCCGGCGCGAGAATCGAACCAGCAACCTTCAGGTTACAAGCCCGACTCCCTAACCATTAGGCCACGACTACCCCTTAGTTCAGAGCAGAACATGCCACAACTGATCTAAGGAATTCTACTGCGCTATTTGTTATCAGGCGTTCACATCAAACTAAAAGCATGCAAATCTGAGCTAATGCAATTTTGCTTAAACATTAGTTTGGTGGATATGTTTATAATAACCATGACACTGCTGCAGATTAAAGAAAAGTTGGATCCACTTTCTATCAAGTGTCTTTAACTAATTAGATTTAAATTAATCAGTATGTACTTATTGTGTACACGCATGCTTTTTATCTTTTACTATTATTTAAAGGGGTCATGAACTGAGAAACCTAAATTCCCTTGATCTTTTGACATGTAAGAGGTCACTGTACTATAAAAATATCCTGTAAGTTTCAGAACTCAAAATTTTGTTGTTAGTCTAAAAACAGCTTATATTGAAGCCAGTCTGCCAAAACTACTTTTGTAATATTGTGCTCTAAAAGAAGAAGGTGCTCAATGCCTGCTTCAACATCACTGTCTGTTTAGCTCCGCCCACCGATTCATGCATGTAGTTTCCAAGAGAGGTGAACGCGCAGGTCTATGCAGAAACCAAACGATAATGATGGCTCTAAAGACAAGACACGGTGCAGTGCCAAGTTGTGGAAAAACAAAGAGTGAATGAACTTTATTTTTAATGAAGATCCAGATCACGTCAGTAAGAACTCGGTCCTTTGTTCACTTCATTTTAATGATATCTCTCTCTCTCTCTCTCGAGTTATTTTATACGCTTTTGACCTAAATCACAGCAGCTGTCAAACATACACAGCTGTTAGCCAATCATAGCAGTGGGCATTTACTTCTGAGTCTACAATACACCACGCCTATTCAAACAGAGCGTTCTGATGAGGGGGTTAAAAACAGGACAGAAAATAGCTTATTACTTCTAAATTATGATGTTTTTTTGGTGTAAAAATCTTGATAACATTATAAGTGGACCTCAGAGAACAGTACAAAATAAAAAAACAAAGGCAGTTCATGACCCCTTTAAAAAATACCTACATGTAGTTACACATGTAATTAAGTTCTGTAGTTAATGCGTATATAATTACACTGCTGACCCTACTAATGCTCCTTAACCCACCCTTAAATCTAATCATACCACCAAACCTGTACTTAAACCTAACTGTATCCCACCTTAATAGCATCAAATGTGTTTGCAATACAGCATGGACACAATAAGTACATTGTACCTAACAATACATTTTTGACATAAGTACATAGTTGTTAAAAACAATAATAATAGAACCCAAAAAGTAAAAGGTGTAAGAAATTCCACCAGACCTTCTGTTTTTACTGGCTGTGTGTAGCACCTACAGCTCTGCATGTTGTTAAGGGTTGTTTTTAACAAGGTCTATGATAATTCTTAACAGATTGTGTGTGATTCAGTGTGGATTGTTTTGTTAATTCTGTATTTATGTAATGCAGGTTTGATAAAAATGCTTTTATTGAAGGGGGGGGATTGACTCGACAGCCAATCTGCAGTTTATAGCAAACACAGTGCACAGTGGCTCACACACTATAAAAATAACTTGCATCCAGCTTTTCCCAACTTCAGTAGTTTTTTGCCATCTATTTTTTTTAAAAGGTAGACTGGGTGTTCGTTCATTTTAGAATTAACTACTAGTCTAACTTTAAGAAACTAGTTTACACAACTGTGTGGCATTGATGCCCAGTGAACACAAAACTGCTAAGCAATTGGTGGTTGAGTGGATTAAAGAACTGAAAACACAAAATCCTCATAATAGATATTTTATCCTTTCTAAATAATTCTAAATAACGAAAAAATTCACATATCCTTTTATTTCCTCATGTTTTGACCAAACACACAAAATTAAATGATTCAAGTGCAAGGGATTTTGGGTATCAGCCTGTCAGTTCTACCTGCACCTTCAAATTTGGCATTATAAATATTAAATATACTATTTAATATTTCAAGTTGTTCATACTAAATTGTCTATTTAAATGTTTTTCAATATCATCAGCATTTCTTAACAATAAATAGGCTAGTTAAGTCAGCCTTTAAAACAGAGTGTCTGACAAAGTGGTTCAATTTAAAAAGTGCATGTAAAGAGGGTATTTACACAGAAAATGTCATATAACAAAATTTTTTGGCTTTTATGCTGTTATAACTGTCTACCCTAAATTTGGACTGTTTTAGTTCAAAAGCTTTATATGTGGACTTTTAATAATTTTGTAATAAAAAGCTTACTGATATGGCACCTTTAATGTTGAACGTTATGGTGGTAGCTACATGAGTTATTGCTCAAATACCTGCACAACCTTTCTTGAAGATTTGAAGAAAGGGAAGCAGCGTTTCTGTTTTAGAATTAAAGACTGCTCCTGTTGTTCAATAGCAGATTTCGTCTAGCTTCAAAATTTTGACTTTACAAGGGTTAGACAAGAGTCAACCTCAACACTAATTCAAACGGATTCTTCTCCTCTTGTGTAAGCCTGAAGAGTAGGATGAGATGAAGGATGTGTCTTGACTTGAAGAAGCGTCGCGTATCATTGATATTCAGCTGACCCGGTAATGTTCAGTTGTAGATTATATGCTGTTTTTATCATAGAATCACAGATAAGTCACTACAGAATCTCATTATTTTTTTAATATGTCGCTTCTTTCACATGATGGGCTGACATCATTATGTTTGGTCGTGTCTCATTGTACCTTTTCATCTGAAAACTATGTCATACTGAGAGCTGTCTGGACAAACCTGTCACGCTAGAATAAAAAAGCATTATCGAAAGCAATATCTGTACAAATGACACAGCTTCTAGTTTCACGGTCACACAGATGTGTTCATGCCAAGTGTTAGAAGTGTTGCATGCAAATAATACAAGAATCATATGCTGAGCATTGTGCCTGTGACTGCATTTTTAATTGCCTGGATGAGCTGTTTTACATTCATGCATTTGGCAGACTGATTTTCTGCCGTATTTAGTGCTGCTGGACTTAGTAAAATGACATTTTATATGATAAATGATCTAAAAAGTGTGATCCAGTAGTCTGTGGGTATGTGCTGAAGTAAGAGTAGAGTGTGTGAATAAGTGTTAACCGCTGAATGGATACAGCTTATGTTGTTTACGTGCTTCTGTTTACAAATGTCTTACAGTTGCAGGTTTAAGGTTCAATTGGGTTATTTTGGATTTAAGGTGGATTACATGTGGATTTGCTTCTCCCTTTTCAAGCCTGCTAACATACCAGATAAAGGCGCAATTCACAGTCACTGTAATTAGTCTGTGATTGTTAATAATTAATCAACCAGCATTTGCAGACAATGACACTTTTGTGTTGGTTCTCTCTACTGTAGCTGTTTCTTTCTTAAGAATTTCAAATATATGTCCATCACATTTCCCTTACAGCTTTATTTCCGTTGTCCAACCAAAAGGAATAGTTCACCCAAAAACAAAAAATTGCAAAAAATGTACTCACCCTCAGGCCATCCAAGATGTAGATGAGTTTGTTTCTTCATCGGAACAGAGAAATGTAGCATTACGTCACTTGCTCACCACTGAATCCTCTGCAGTGAATGGGTGCCGTCAGAATGAGAGTTCAAACATCCGATAAAAACATTACAATAATTCCCAACTAAGTCCAGTCCATCAGTTAGTGTCTTGTGAAGCAAAAAGCTGTGTGTTTGTGATAAACAAATTTCAACATTACTGTAACTTCTGGCCAAAATAATAGTCCATAATCCATAATAACGCTTCCTCCAGTGAAAAAGTCTCCTGTTGTCCTCTCACATCAGAATCCACCAATATATTTGTTTAGAACTGTTTTGCACTCTTTTTGCTTGTAAATGATGCTTGATCTGTACATATTTATCTCCTGTTTGATGAGGTAAGCAATATTATAATTAGAGGATTTTTTGGTGGAGGCAACAGTTTGAAATGAAAAAAGTCTTAACAGTTGGATTTGTTTATTACAAACACAGTTTGTGGATTACTTGCATTATTTGTGGATTATAGTGATGTTTGATGACGGCACCCATTCACTGCAGAGGATCCATTGGTGAGCAAGTGTTGTAATGCTAGGCAAAATTTTTACAAATCTGTTCTGACAAATAAACTAAATCGTGCATCTCATGCATATTTTCATTTTTGGTAAACTATTCTTCAAGGATTCTCTCTCGCTGTTCCACGAGAGCTAAATTCAGATGAGATATAATGCTGTCTTATTTTGCCGACAATTAAGTTAATACAAAAACTACATATATTTCCTCTATAGCAAAAGCGCTCCGCTATAAGAGGCTCAAACTGACTCGCATGACTGAAAATGCAATCAGATTAGATTACCAACAGTTTACTAAAAACATTGTGCCGTACACAACATGGAGTCCTAATTATGTGAATGTTTTCCAAGATGGTGGATCACTTTAGGAAAGTTAATGAACTAGTTCTGTGTCTTTAGCCAAAGAACCTCCCTTTTTGCACACTGTGTTTGTGAATAGTCAAGTCAAGTCACCTTTATTTATATAGCGCTTTTACAATACAGATTGTGTCAAAGCACTTAACAGTATCAAATTGGAGGATAGAGTGTCAGTAATGTATAATAAGATTAAACACTCAATTTTCAGTTAAAGGTATTTCATTATTGAATTCAGAGATGTCATTGAATAGTCTGCTGATTGCACATTGGCAGTCTTCTTCATAAGTCAGAGGTTGATGCAAACCCTGTGTAATTTGATAGTGATGTCTATTCTGCTTATCTGCAGTGGGGTGTAACCATGGAGAAAGCCAACACCAGTTTCCCCAGTTATAATGAATTAGATGACTACCTCACCAGACGCAACTCCAACTTTGTGTGGCTCCTTGTGGGTAAGCGGGCAGCTAATGTGATTTAGAAATTGTTTTTGTTCTGCAGATCATAATTAGAAAAATGTCTAGACCGGATGTACCTAGTTCATCGCTTTGGGCTTTAAGTTGACAAATGCACCACTTCCGTTTTAGACTACTTTACTTTATTTCCACCATCTGTCTAAAAATAAAATAATTTTCTTTACAAATATAATTTATGAATTTTCTTTGATCTATATGTAAACATCTTTTAACCGCTGCATCAAAGCCAGCTTGTGATGCTTCTGGCCTAATTCAAATAGTTTGTAAATGTATATTCGTATAACTCAATTTACTTACAGATTCACTGCTTTCAGAGTACACAGTCTTAAGTTGACATGACACGATGTTCAGCACAGACACTGTATTATACACTACTGTTCAAAAGTTTGGATTCAGTATTTCTTATTATATAAAGTTAATACTTTTATTCTTTTATATTTTTAAGATGTATAGAATGTTAAAAAAGATTTCTGGTTTAAATAAATGCTGTTTTCTGTTCATCAAAAATCATGTATTCTGTATCAAAGGTATTCAATCATCCACAAAAAAAATTGAGCTGCATAACAGTTTCAACGTTAATAATAATGAGAGAATTCTTGAGCATATTAGAATGATTTCTGAAAAATCATGTGACATTGAAGACTGGAGTAATGATGTTGAGAATTCAGTCTTGCCATCACAGGAATTAAATTGTATTTTAAAACACATTTAAATAGAAAACTGTTCTATGAAATTGTAATAATATTTCATATTATATATTATAATATTTCACATTATTTTTTACTGTATTTTTGAATAAATAAATGCAGCCTTGGTGAGCATAAGAGATTTAAGAAACCTTAAAAAATCTTACCAACCCCAAACTTTTAAACAGTAGTGTAGATCTCTTGCAGGTGACTAGTTTAGCTTGTGTTATTTGCTCGATAAGGCTTAGAGCCTACTCCGTTATTAAGGATGGTGGTTTATGTGCATGTTGTGTTTGGATTTATGATTTACACAGCCACTATTATGTCATGTGGATGGATCATATACCTGACATACTACAATTCCCGTAATATTGGACTCATCCTCACCCTCATCATTAACCGTCTCTATAAGAATGGATACATACACATCGGTGAGTTAGCCACAATATTGTTGTTTTTTGCTCATTGATTTTTCTGTTACATACATTTATTTATTTATTTTCCAGGTTCATTTTCATTCTCTGTGCTGTCTGGCAAGGTCATGTTTCGAGATGTCTATTTCATCAATGAAGACATGTCGATCAGGTACACAACACAGAATAATTCAAACTCTGTCCTTTTTATCGAAGTCGTATTTGACACTCTACTTATTCCTGTTGTCCGTGTGTTTTCTCATTGTTTATTGGTTATATCCCATCTTTATTTACTCTTATTGGTAACTTTTTTTTTTTTTTTTCCCAGAATTCAAGATGGGTTACTTATTTTTCGTTGGTGGAAGATGTACAACCCCAAACAGAAACAGCATGGTCAGTGCAAAAGCATAACAAACAACCCTCACAAATTGTGACAGATTTATGTTGTTGTTTCTGGGACATGCTTAATCATAAAATAAATCCCACAAATATTGTACATGTCTTTTATTTTCAAATACAATTCTCCATGAATTGTGGGTGAAATGCATGTGTATTGATATATTGTTAGTTCTGCTATTTCTAGACCCAAAGGCTGAGACACGGCTCTATCTCACGGTTAACGGATTTGAGTTCCATGTGTATAATCGCATGGATCTGTACACTCGGCTTCAGGAAATATTTGGCCTAGAGCCCACCCTTATCCCGTCCCACCAGGATGAGGAGAAAGGGCAAGAGCAGAGGGATAAATCCATGGAGAGGTAAACATTGCACTAATACAAGAAAAAAATGGCTTTGATTCTGGTACATAAGATTAAAGGTGAATTTTTTTTTTTTTTTTTTTTTTTTGAATGTTGAAATGCTTCGACCAGCTTTTAATATGCAGAAACAACTGCAAATAAGCTATTTATAGACTGATTTCCTCCGTGTAAACATTGACCATCCCAACATAAAAGCATTGGCCCAACCATCCATCTATTTGGCGAATAATTGACAACAGGAAGTGTTGTTTTATTTGTTGATTTTTAAAATGTGCATATATTACCTGTGTCACCTTCAATGTAGCAAGTGAAGATGTCAGCGTTACTTAGCAATAAAATGGGATATAAAATAAAGTGTTTTATATCTAGCTTCATGTTGTTTGAGCATTTCCGCATGTAGGCAGTATTTGTGATGGCTACAAAACCATTGATTTATTGTTCATTGAATTTTCTAAATTGAATCTAAACAATGGCTTGGAGGCATTCGCATTGTTTTTTTCTAATGTTGCAGTACTTCATATCCAAAAGAATGTGCTCATGAATGAAGATGTGTTTTTGTTGTTTTTGAAGTGTTCACATCAAAGCTGAGACTCAGGACCCGTCATATTCCTGGAGGTCTCTCATCCCCGTCATCAAAGTCAACATCAGTACAGTGAGTTCTGCAGTCAACGTTTCTCCCATTCACCCGTTTCCTGTCTGACATCAGGACACTGCTACCTGCGTCATTCATACTGTAACAAAGAATTAAATCTGCTTAATATTTACCTTCCCATGCCTCAACTTATATAACTCTCTCTGGTTTTGCCCTCAGGGTCGTGTTGCATTCGGTAATCACCATCTTCCCCAGACCCTCTGTATGAATTTTGACGATGCCTTCTTGACATATGCCACCAAACCACCTAGCAGCCACTTGGATCAGTTCATGCATATTGTGAAGGGTTCTCTGGAGAACGTCCGTGTCATGCTGGTGCCCAGCCCGCGATACCTGGGCCTTCAGAATGATGAGTGAGTCTAATAATCTCTAGTCTATAAGAGTAGATTAGATTTTTGTCTTTGTGCAAGTACAGAGCCAATGAAATAGCTATAATCTAAACTGATGTGCAAATAGGCATACTGTATATTATTTAGGGATAGCATGAAATCACTAGGTAAGTACAATTTCTTGTGTTGACATATTGACTACTGAAACAGACAAGCCCTTGATTTGTTCTTTGTAAATAGTCTTTTGTTTACACTGTCATTCAAAAGTGTGCGGTTGATAAGATTTTTTTTTTTTTTTATGGTTTTGAAAGGAGTCTTTTATGCTCACCAAGGCTGCTTTTATTTGATAAATTTTCTATGGTTCTTTGATTAATAGAAATGTCAAAAGAACAGCATTTATTAAGACATTTTATTAGAATAACGACATCTTAAGACAGAAATTCGGATAGGTTAATGAATGCAAAATGTGTCATTTAATATCTCTGGTGATTTTTTTTTTTTTTTTGAGACTTTACATTTAAATTGCTTATATTTCTGAAAAGTTAATCTGTCAACTTTTGAAGGGAAACTGGCATTTGGATAACACACATGGCTACAAAGCTGATTTAATAAAGTCTTTAAATAATATTAAGTGCAGATGGTATGAAATATAGATGGCCAATGACCAGTTCAGTGCAAATGGCATGTAGTATAAATAGAGAAGGTGCTGTGTACAAGTGATAATGAGGTATATGTGGCCGTTGACCATTACCGTGCATATGACATGGTGTGTAAATAGAAAATAGGAGAATATGGCCAAATGTCTGGATTGATGCAGGATAACGGGCTATAATAAATGGCAAATCACCACTACAGCTTTTATAATACCCACAGGGAAATACAAGGAAGACATTTGTGCTTGTACACACAAAAGTTTAGTTGTATAGTGAGAATACGGTAGTCTTTTGCTGTATCATGAGACATGAATTTACTCTACTGTATGTGTATTGTTAGGTATATATAATTATCAATGGTTATTAATGTGCTATTTTGCACACAAAGGTTTATTTAAGTAATCAGAGCTGTTCATTTGTTCCATTAGTTACAACAATTATACGCACTGATCTGTGTAATTTAATTTAGATTGAAAGTAATATTAACATAATGACCTGAATGTTAATTGCTTTTTGTATAGATAAGCTCTTTCCCATGTCATTTATGGTTTATCTGAAAGTAAGCGCAAGTTAATTTTCATTGATGTAATGAATTGGTATGCAAGAAGATTAGTCTTGATTGTCAGCTGCTTGATTGCTAATGATTAATGATCTGTTAGAGTGATGTAGGTGTTGTTTAAAGAGTGAATTCCTGTCTGTAGACCTCCCAGGCTCATGGGAGAGGGCTTTGTGGTCATGCAGTCGAATGATGTTGACATCTACTACTACCAGGATGAACCAGGTAATCATTGTGACTGGTTAATCTTTTTGTCTTTCATTATTTTGTGAATAAAGGTCTGGTCTGGTGATGTTTTTTGGTATATTGGCATAAATGGTGATAAGAGTGTTTTTGCAAATGTTTGCTGTGTGTTTTTTAGGTTTGGTCCCAGAGGAACTGGAGAATGGAGACACGGAAGTCTGCTCTGAAGATGCTAAGCTACAGGACTTGCCTCCGTGCTGGGGTTTGGACATCGTGTGTGGCAAAGGAACAGACTTTAACTATGGCCCATGGGCTGACAGACAGAGGTACAGGCACACGCGCACATGGTTGTAGTTTGGTTTGTGGTTTTATTGTTCAGGTTGTGGAAGGCTTATTAAAGCTACTACATTTATGTGACATTCTGTTTTTCTGGTTGGTATTGCTTTTGATTATTATTACTATTGTAATAGACAGCAGCAGGAATAGACCTTTTTGTCTTCGCTATTTACGTTTAGTAATTTACTGTTGGTTCACTACTTTTTAAAGGGGTCATATGATGCAATTTTCTTGTTTTACTTTTCTTAGTGTGTTATGTAGCTGTTTGTGCATGTATACGATCTGCAGAGTTACAAAGTTCAAAGTCTCCCACAAAAGGTTTTATTCTATCTAAAGAGAAGGCTGATCCAGACTGGGCTAACATGCCTCCACATGTCTACATCACAATGTGGAAATATTTGCGTAATGCTGCCCAAATGTTCATGCAAAGAAAGAAGGCGTGGTTTCAGTAACCGCAGTAGTGTTGGTGCAGCCATGTCAGGGAGACACTGTGTGTTTCTATGTGAAAGCAAAAGCATTTTATTTGGCCTTCCGAAAGTAGATGCAATTAGAAATCATTGGTTAAGATTTGTTTACAACAGAACATCACAACCCAATGTTCGAATTTGTGCAACGCATTTTAAGTATTTAAGTAACTACAACGACTGTAAGTATGTTTTGTTATTAGTTTAAGTATTTGCTATTGACTGTTCAAATGCGGAGTTATGGGCAGTGTAGAGTAACGCGTTGTATGTGTGTGTGTGTGAGAGAGAGAGAGAGACAGGGTCACATCACAGTGTGAGTCAACTGTCTTAACCGCGGCTTGTGTACTGCAAATACATACGAGCATCACTGTCTGTCACGCGATTCTGTTCCCCTTCCGGGCTTGAACTGATGGTAAAACTAAGGACATTATTATGTCTTTATATTTACTTTAAAAGCTGAAGCTCACTATTATGGTAAGGGGCGTTACACTTCTAACGCATGATTGTGGTGTTCGGCCAATCACAATGCACTGTGTCAGCTGGCCAATCAGAGCAGACTGTCCTTGTCGGAAGGAGGAGCTTTGAAGAAAATGGTGCGTTTGAGAGAGGCGGGGCATAGAGGAACTACAATAATGTACAGTAATTTGAAAAATAATGTGTTTTTTGAACATTTAAAGCATGTCAACATATTCTGTTACACCAAACACACAAAATAATGATCTTTAAAAAAGCATCATATGACCCCTTTAAAGGTTTGAGGTCAGTAGGAAGTCTTTTAGGCTTACCAAGGCTGCATTTATTTGATCAAAGTTCCAGTAATAACAGTGATATTGTAAAATATTATTACTACATTAAAAAAAAAAAGTTTCCAGTTTTTATATATTTTAAATTAAATTTTCACATTCCTGTGATGGCAAAGCTGAATTTTCAGCATCATTACTCCAGTCTTCAGTGTCACATGATCCTTCAGAAATCATTCTGCTGATTTGGTGCTCAAGAAACATTTCTTTTTATTGAAAACAGTTGTGCTACTTAAATTTTTCAGGTTTCTTTGAATCGAAAGCTAAAAAGAACAGAATTGATTTAAAATAGAAATCTTTTGTAACATTATAAATGTCTTTATTGCCTTTCTTGATCAATTTAATGCATTCTTGCTGAATACAAATATTTCTTTCTTTCAAAATTCCATTCATTACTTTGTGATTTGACCCCTACAGAGACAGCCTGTGGAAGTTCTTCCTGCCTGCAGACTATCAGCCAATGAAAGTGAGCGATGTTGCCACACCAGGCAAACCCCGACAAATCCTTGCCTTTGAGCTGCGTATGAACATCATAGCTGATGCAACAATAGACCTGCTATTTACAAAGAACAGGGTATTTACACGCACACATACACACCTAATGATTCATTTCTGAGTGGCACACTCCTATGCATAAACGTTTGCTAGGGCAAAGTTTGCTTGCATTCATAGGAACAATGTACCCTCTTTTGTTTTTGTTTGCTCACTAAACCATAATCCATTTGTCTGGACAGGAGACTAATGCGGTCCATGTGAATGTAGGAGCAGGTTCTTACCTCGAGGTCAACATACCCATGACTGTTGGGGAGAATGGTAACTTCCAAACTTTTATGAAAAATATAAACAGGAGTAGTTAATGAGGGTGACATTTGACAGTTTTTGTTTGTTTAATGTAAATTAACTTGACTCATTATTATTATTATTATTACGAACTGCAGATTTGCCTTCCTGAGTTTTATATCATACTATTTGTATTTGCCTTTCTATTTCCGTTTAGGTTATTCTCCCACTGTTAAAGGCCAGTTATTACATGTAGATGCAACCAGCAGTATGCTGTACAGGACACTGCTAGAGGCTGAAATGCTGGCTGTGAGTGCACAATGATTTTATTGTTTATAAGTGTTATGCAAAACTATGTTTTCAAAATTGACTAGTCCGTCTTAAAGATGCCCTGGATAATTAAGCTGGTTTAAGGTCATGTTTACCAGACCTGATCAGACAGACTCCAAGCGTAGCCCTTCAATAGGCTGAGTGACTTGAAACTTTAATGCACAGAACTGATAATCTTCAGAAAATGGGAACATTGCTTGCTGCAGGCGATTTGAGATCTGACATTAATTGTCTTGAAATTTATTGTTGAAGATGGGAAATTTGTTACAAAACATGAATTTAGAGAAGTAATATTTGTAATAATTCAGATATTGCATATTGCGAGGCCCTTCTCTACTTTGCTGACATTCACCCACGCAGCACTTTGGGGAGGGTTGTAGCGTCAGCATAGAAGTGTATTGGGCTTTTGAAACAAGTGATGAATATAAATTCTGAATTATTTGAATGATAATTGTAATAGTATGTATAATGAAAACAATTGCTTAAATGTCCTTGTAAATGTCTTAATTATTCTGCCCTAAAGCTAAGCTGAATAAACCATACTGAATGCTAACAGCTGTTCTTGAACTCCTCAGTTCCATGTCATAGCCAGCTATCCACGCGTGTGGAACATGCCCCAGTCCTGGCAGTGTGAGATTGAGGTTTACAAAGCCACGTACCACTTCATCTATGCACAGAAGAACTTCTTCACAGGTAACGTTTCTCTCTTACCTGTAACTAATGTGTCTAAAGTCCATCCTCTGGTTGACGTCCTCCTGTTGTGATCTGCAGATCTGATCAAGGACTGGGCCAGCGACAGTGAACCGGACATCTACTCTTTCGTTCCATATTCGTGGAAGTTTAAGATACTCTTTCACCAGTTTGAAATGATTTGGGCCGCCAATCAGCACAACTGGATTGACTGCTCCACCAAACAGCAGGAGAACGGTGAGAGAGACTTTCATAATGGATGTGACACTGGAAAAAAACTAATATGTGACCCTGGACCACAAAACCAGTCTTAAGTCGCTGGTGTATATTTGTAGCAATAGCCAAAAATACATTGTATGGGTCCAAATTATCCATTTTTCTTTTATGCCAAAAATCATTAGGATATTAAGTAAATGTCTTACCGTAAATATATTAAAACTCAATTTTTGATTAGTAATATGCATTGCTAAGAACTTCATTTGGACAACTTTAAAGGCAATTTTCTCAGTATTTTGATTTTTTTGCATCCTCAGATTCCAGATAGTCAAATAGTTGTATCTCGGCCAAATATTGTCCTATCATATCAAACCATACATCAATGGAAAGCTTGTTTATTCAACTTTCATATGATGTATAAATCTCAATTTTGAAAAATTGACACTTATGACTGGTTTTGTGGTCCAGGGTCACATATAGTGTTTGAGAAATGTGAACACTGTAGGAAATCTAACAAATTAATAAGGCTTTGTTTACACACTGCACACAGTTTTGACAGTCTGCCATTTTGATAGTGATTTAGGAAGATGTAAAAGACAAAACTGATGTGATGTTGCATACACATAATATCCTGCATGATGGGAGTTTGGATTGGATTTGTTAGATTGGATTAAATTAAATTAGTTTTTGTATATGTAATTTATTTTGTGTAATGTAATTTATGTAATTTCTTTATTTTCATACTTGCTGGTTGATTTGAATATGAAATATTATTAATAAACTTTATTTGTATTCTACCTTTTATGAAAATTTTAGGAAATGCAGGTCAAAGTGCTTTATAATAAAAACATTACAATAAGCACCAAGAACTTCACATGAGAACAAATAAAATTACCATAATTAATATAACATAAGATAAAAGATGGAACACACTTCATAATGATAATAAAAGATAAAGGTAGTATACATAAAATGCATAACAAAAAAAAATTAATAAATGATTTGTCCATCAAAGTGCACATGTATATGATCACATATGGGTCCAGGATTCTTATTACTAAGTAATAATAAAAGAAAATATACTACAAAGAATGTTTCAGAGAAGTTATTTTTAGTGCCAAACTAAAAAGATACATTTTTAGCTTTCTTTTGAAAATATTTAACTTATTTTTTTTTTCATTTTTAAATAGATTTTCTGTTCAAGCTATAAAGATTTAACAGTCTGAACAAAGCCTGTTAGTTATTTTAATACTTTGTTATATTAGTGCCAAATGAAAGGACTCAAACAAAGCACCAAGCACTTCTAAACATAATGGATGGAATCAGTTTGACTTTTTTTATTGATTTCTGAATAACTTTATAACTTATTCATGCTCTTTGTCTGTAGTTTATCTTGCTGCCTGTGGGGAAACGCTGAATATTGACTTCACTTTGCCATTTCACGATTTTGTCCCGGTCACCTGTAACACACGTTTCTGTTTGAGAGTGAGTGTACACCCTTGCAAACATTTACACGCACTTGTCTGTTGTACTGAATGGTGTGTGATCAAGCATTACAACCTTATATGACATTAAAACATAAGCGGCTACCTAAATCTCCTCTGAATGACACTGAACTCTCATTTAGGCTGAGGACACAGATATGCGCTTGTGTCTGCCTGACTGTCACCCCAGCCGGTACCCACTGCTCACCCTCACTAAGGATTACCAGCACTGTAAGACCCCTCCAGACAGCAATATGCCAGCAGAAGGGCAAGGAGCACCTCCCAAAAACTACAAACCCCGCTGGAGGAACATGACTCATGCAGAGTAAGAGCACACCATTGATCTATTTCTGTCCCTCTTCTTTTCTGCTTCCTCTCACTTGTACTGCTCTTTGACACTTCTGTTGTGTGTGTGTGTGTGTTTGTTTCCAGGGCTGGTTGGGTGGACTGCTGGAGTGTGCCGAACTTCATGCTGATTATAGACTATACTTGGCATCCCATCTACCCTCAGAAAATTGACCAGCAGCTCAAACAATCATGTAAGCGTTTGAATAAAACAATAAAAATAATAAACTTATTCTATAGATATTGTAAAGATTCTATAGACACGCCTACTGCTTTATTGATAGGTCTGCATTCTCCATCAAATTAAGTGGAAATATCTAGTGGAAAATTCTTAAAGGGGTGATTGACTTTTTTTTTTTTTTTCTAGGCTTGATTGTGTTTATGGGGCGCAGTCTAACATATTAATGCATCGTTTAAAAAAAAAAAAAAAAAAAAAGCATTATTTTTCACATAATTTACCTTTATTCCACATCGCTCTGTTCCTTCTCCTCTAAACGCACTGATCATTTCCTGCTTTTATGAAGCCCCTCCCTCAGAAATACGCAATGGGCTCTGATTGGTTAGCTGGTCTAGTGTGTTGTGATTGGCTAAACCGCCCCTCACCTCAGCGGCATGAGCTCCGGTTGTATTGTAAACAAAGGCGTCGTCTATATTGCTTATCAATTTGAGCCCGATTGAGACCCAGAGAATATTAGTGAAGAGGATCGTGCAGAACCTGTGCAAGCACGGCTCTTAATGGTATGTTTTTTGTTTGTTGTTGTCTCATACTTTTAGATACGCTGTTATTTGTGAATGCTACTGCTTCTGTTAGCTTTTAATATACGGTTTTATCCTGATTAAAGCTTTAATACAGCACAGCAACCGCACGCTCGTCCATGTATAACGCTTCTCATAGCTGTGTGAAAATAAGTGTATAAATGGAACAGTTCATTGTTGGAGCTGATCTGACTATCTGAATGAGAGAGAGAGATGCAGAGTGGGGTGACGCGAGGAATAGGATTAAGAACTACTGCTTTAGAACATTGATTTTGAATCTTGTGAATCCATTAGAATCGTTAGAAGACAGAATCGCGATTCCTATATGAATAGATTTTTACGTGCACCCCTAGTTTTCTCTTTCTCTTCTCTAAAGCAGCGCAGCATGGCCTCGCCCCCTTTGCTGCATGTTCCCAGGGGTGGGGTTTATCTGGGTTCGTGATGTAACAAACCCGGGAAGTAACTCGTTGTAGTCCCTACGATTCGTTTTTGTAGGCATTAAACTGCCAGAATTTTAAAAGACGATATCTCCGTTTGTGTGCTCAAACAGCAACATTACACACTAACTAACGTTAACAAAGTGAAATCGCAATCAACCACCCCTTTAAGCAAATCAAAAGTACATTTTGGGGGCCTGCATGTAGCCCAAGCTACATACATCTCGCTGCCTGTTTTTAATCCTGTCAGTAACATGTTTATCTCAATAAATAAGACGGGCATGTGTAGATTTGGAAGTAAATATGAATACTTGCGACAGATCTTCGTATAAACTACTGATACCAAATGTTTTATCTAGAAATGTATGTGATTGTTGTCATAAGTTCACTTAAATTCAAAATAATATTTAAAGTTATATAATTGTTAATAAATAATAAATAAAACTATCAGATAATTTGCAGTTTAGACCTGGCTTTCAGTTATACTGTAATGTTGAATGACATTTAATTACTCATTTTATCCCAAGAAATTGAAAATAAAATCAATGTAACAGAGGCATGAGTTTCAGTACTAGTATCATTGATGCTGGTCTTCATTCATAATACAAGTACTTAAAATATCAACTATTTGAAATATCATCTTTCTGATGTTCTGCATTCATTTAGAGATTCATTGTGAAAAATATATTTGAAGAATCATTGTTAATTACAGAAAACTGTGCAATTAATTAAACATTAAACATTCACTAAAACATTTAATTAAAATTGTTAGTTTTGTAAACAATTCATATGTAAAATAATTTCAAGCATTTAAGCAAAATACTTTGATCGTGAGATGCATTGGTTCAGTCAAGTGTGTCAAAACCTTAGATGAGCCTTGTATATGTTTACTTATAAAATCTCTGTTGCTGTTTTCACTTGCAAAGTACATTTATTAACCTGACCTTTTTATACTTCACTTTACATTATGTGCAGTGTCAGAAATAGAGGAGTCCATGCTGTCAGCACTGCGACCGCCAGAACACGCTCCACCTGTGCCGCCTCCACCTCGAATCTCCTCTGACCCCAGCTTGCTGCCCCCTGACCGCTTACATGTGGAGATGGAGCTGAGCCCAGACTCCCACATCACCCTTTACGGCCCCCTCCTCAGAGCGCTGGTGTCCATCAAGGTACACATGTATATGCATGTATGCTCACATATGGGTCCAGGATTCTTAAACCAAGCAGATGTATCACTAAAACCACTAACTCATGTTTATTTAAACAAACTTGTGTCCTTCACAACACACTCCTCTTTTCCTTATAATGACAGATTAAAATGAGTGTGACTAAATAAATGGCACTGCAGTATCCCATTAAAATGGTTGTTGTGTTTATCTGTGCAGGAGAACTACTTTGGAGAGGACGACATGTACACAGACTTTGAGGAGTCTCTCTCCAGCCCTGTGCTGAGCTCCTGCTCTTCTTCGTCTGGTTGGACCGGGGTGGGTCTGGAGGAGAACCGCTCAAAAGATACACCCCACCTTCTCTCCCTACGGCCCTGGGACATCACCGTACTCATCAATCTGCACAAAGTCCATGGACGACTTCCAACGGTCAGTACTGCTTCAGTGATTTCATTCATAGAAGCCAAAGTGATGACATCATTGTTAAATTAGCATATTTGCAATCGTGACTGTGAGCCTACCCTTTTGATGCCTTGCAGGTACTGATATTTTCCTTCAGGAATCGCAAGTGTGGTTGTAAATCTTATTTGTTCTCTCTTTACAGCACTGTAGCAGTGATGGCCCAGAGGGTCCTACGGGCTTCCTGGAGCGCCTGTGTTTTGAGATGAAAAAGGGTTATAAGGAGACCATGCTACAGCTCATTCTCTCGCCTCTACATGTGTTTGTCAGTGATAACTATCAGGTGAGAGTGGGAGGAGGTGACCTTGTTCATGTTCTCTCAGGTGCTGGTATTTAAAGTTCTTGTGACTGTTTCTGTTTTGTGTAATTTATTCCTGTGTGTGTGTGTGTGTGTGTGTGTGTGTGTAGCGGCCTGCTGTTGATGCTCTGTTGAGAGATGGGCATCTGAGCCTCTCGGGGTTGCAGATGAGAGCCCACGCTATGTTCTCTGTGGAGGGCTTACCAGCGGGCAGTGACACACTCGAATATGCTTGGCTCATCGACGTTCAAGCTGGAGCTCTTACAGGAAGAGTCAGTGTGCCACAGGTGACTCATTTATTTTGACACTACAAAAGGGATGTGTGACTTTTGTAAAGGAATTTTTCTAGTAATGTCTGTGGGATGATGACCTTGCACAAATATTTTGACGCATTACTCATTGTGTTTGAAGAAAATGTTCTCAGTAATTACACTTTTAACAGAAATGTAGCAGGCATGTGGACTGGAGAGTTTAAAAGAATGTGAAAGTTGGATTTTTGTTAAAGCTCTTGAATAAAATCTATAGAAAAAAATCCTTTCTATGAGATTTATATATTGTTAAGCATAGTAGTCCTCTTAAACATCTTCCTTTTAGTTAATTAATTTCATAAGTAAGTGAGCAAATAGTACATAGACATCAAAAAGTAAAATTTTTCCTTCATTGCTTGTTTTTGTCTTGTTTACCTTCACCGCCCATCAGTAAGCCTCAAGTACCGATCAAAAATGTTAAATCTATTTGAAATGTCAAACCAAAAGATATTTTATAGTAGTTGTTGTAATCTATAATGTTTAATTATTTGCTGATATGGCACTAAAATACATTTGTCAGTTTGATTAATATTATAAATGTATCTATAAATATAATACTAACAAATAGCGAACCTTTTTTTTTTTTTTTTTTAATCTCTAAAAAGCTACTGAATGTGTCACCAAAAGGGATTAGTCAAGATGCTTATTTTAATCTACTGACAGCATTAATCACAGTTTGCATGCATTTGGTGCAGCAGATGTGATCTGGTTATGTTTGTGTTTCAGTGTGCGTCTCTTGTGGAGTGGGGCGAGAGCTTTGTGTTTCATGTGGTGTCCCGAGATTTCCAGCTCGAGCAGCCAAAACCATCTGTCACCTGCCAACATGGAGTTGATCGTAGAGTCTGTGATGCCAAGGTATTATAGAAACACGCACATCTGCACTGTCATATTCACATCATTTTCAAAATGACTACAAAACTGAGTGTGTGTCTGTACGTGTAGCATGCAGCCCTGCCTGGTCCCTGTCGCACATCAGAGGATCTGAAGTACACCATGACTCGACTAACAGTTGACGGAGCCCAGGTTTTCATTGTTGAACATGGCTGTGCAGCCAGTATTAAGGTATGACTAGCGATTGATCAGATAACAATACTGCTATTGATTTATTTATAGAATGATTTCTGAAGGAGCATGCAACACTAAAGACTAATTTAGCTTTACAAAATTGCATTGTAAAATATATTCACATTAGTGCTGTCAAATGATTAATCGTGATTAATCGCATCCAAAATAAAAGTTTTTGTTTACATAATATATGTGTGCATACTGTGTATATTTATTATGTATATATAAATACAAACACACGTATATATTTAAGAAAAATGTTATGTTTATATATTTATATATAATAGAAAATATAAGAATATAAATGTATATGCATGTAAATATTTTCAAAATATATACTGTATGTGTGTGTATTTAATTATACATAATAAATATACACAGTACACATTATGTAAACAAAAACTTTTATTTTAGATGCGATTAATCGTTTGACAGCACTAATTCAAATAGAAATAGTTTTTGCTGTATTTTTGATCAAATAAATGCACTTCTTTCAAAAACATTAAATAATTGGGGTGTAACGGTACACAAACATGACGGTTCGGTACGTACCTCGGTTTTGACGTGACGGTTCGGTATGTTTTCGGTACAGCAGCATGAAAAAACTAAACGTATTTTATTTTATTTTTTTTTTAATTAAACAGTGGAACTGAATTTACTGAAAAGATTGCTTTTTCTTTAAATAAATTCAATTACAATTAAAATTTACTTGGATAAAAATCTTCCTCAGCTTCTGCTCTAAACTATAGGGAGCCCTTTTACCTTACTATAAGGTTACAACTAAAAACAGAGCCCAAACTTAAATTTAATTACTATTTATTTTTAACTAAAACAGATAAAAAAATTGTATGCAAACATGTAAATTGCACATAATGCAGTTTTTAAATTAACTTCTAAATTATACAATTTCTATTTGTTGTTGAAATAGGCCTAAACCTGTTTCATAAAAGATTTTAAACATACACTAAATAAGACATCACTAACAGGTATAGTAAAATAGGAGTATATAGTCTAATATTTCGTGAAATGCTCTTTTCTAGCAAAAAAATTTGTTATTTCTCTAGCAAATAACGAGCTGTGGACACTGACTCGCCTGAGGTAAATGAAATGCTATGTGACATTTTGTTTACAAGCTGTTTTATTGACGTCTTTCCGCAACTGAACACTAATTGAGCGATTACACAAGGCATTATTTGTTCATTCATGTATGTTTTGCGTTAGAACTAGTAGTAAAGAGGAAGGGATGATCACGCTCACTCGCGCTCCATGCTGCCGTTAGAACTGAGGCTTCTATATGGCGATATGTTGCACCACATCAAAGAGCGCCAAAACGGCATTTATTGTTTGAATTTCCTGAAGAAATGGAATGATTTGTTCGGAACACATGTGTACCGAACCGAAAGACTCTGTACAGATACGTGTACTGTTACTACCCTATTAAATCATCTTAATTATTCCAAACTTTTGACTAGTAGTGTATGTATGTTTGCCCATCAGACCGGAGCCTTGCGGTTGGCCACATGTAATCTGCACACAGCTGCTGTCGGCGAAGGCATTAGTGCCGTTCTCCAAGACGTAGTGATCGCTCAGTTCATCGAGCAACAGGAAGTTGCACGGCTTGGCCTGCCTCCACCCCTCCTTCGGCGTTCTCATTGGCTCGAAGCCGGTTCGGTGACCTTTAACCTCATCACGGCTGATGTGGCATTGGCCGCTGACCATCCAGCCAAATATGAGATCCAGAGGCAGTTCCTGGAGCTTCATGACATGAAAACAAAAAGGTTCATGCATATCCTTTATGATTTATTTTGTGTATTGCTTAATGTGCAGGCAGTCATATTTTCTGTGTCTGTATGTGTGTTTTAGACTTTGGTTCCTTTGGCCTGAAGAGAAATACAAGAGAAGCCGTAATCGCTGTGGTTGTCTTGGTGGATGTCGTTTTTTCGGCTGCTCGGTTGGTGGCCTGGACTTCTTCCGCTTGGAGGAAATCACGCCCTCATCAAGCTCCGCCTTCTCTAGCGTCAGTGCAGAGAGTGACATGTCCTACGGCCAGTCTTTATTACATCCAGGAGAATGGATCGTCACTAAGGAAACTCCTAAACTCTCTGACAGTAAGTTTTGTTTGTGGCTATTATGAAGCTGATTATTTATCAAGCGAATTGTACTTATTGATTGGTTTAATTGAAGCTAAAGGTGTTGCTATTCGGAGAGAAACGTGTTCCCCTGCTCCGATGGTGGACTTGGAGAGACGTGGCCAGCACCTCAGTCTGCACGTACCTCAGCGCTCTCACAGCTCTGCCTCTTCCTCTGAGGAAAACTCTTCCTCCAGTGCAGCCCTGCCTCTATTAGCTGGAGAACGAGAGAGTCCCTCCCCCTCTACAGAGTGAGTCAGACACAAGCGCTCCTGTATCATATAAGACAATTTCACTCCCATAACCAATTTATATCTCAATCGTGAGATATTTATGTCTTGCAATTGGACATTTTTATATCTCACAATTTCACTTTTATTTCTTATTTTAAACTTCATCTCACAATTTTTTACTATATGGCGTAAATGGGCTTCTATAAGCCAACCTGTCATATGAACAGTCAATAATTAAATACACTATTGTTCAAAAGTTTGTGGTCGGTAGTATTTTTTTTTTTTTTAATGTTTTTGGAAGAAGTCTCTTATGCTCACCAAGGCTGCATGTATCTGTCCCAGTAACATTAACTTGGCCTGGTTTTTAATAAAAACAGGTTCTTGACCCAGCTCTTTCTTTTGCTTTAGTGTTTGAACGTGTATTTTACTGTGTGTTTTACAGGTTAATGAATGTAACCACTGACGGTCCAATCCCTGAGGGTCCGCCCTTGCGCTCTCCACTCCGTTCTCCTCTCAAGCGCCAGTCATCTGTCCAATCAGCTCGCCTCGGTAGCACCAAGAGCCTATCGGCTGCCGTCTTCGCAGAGAAAGCCACGCCTCCTACTGGTGTGCAGTTTAGCAGCGAGGTTTCCCGTAGCGACGAAAATGTTCTGGACTCACCAAGGCAGAGAAGAAGCTACGGGTCATTTCCTTTCACTCCATCAGCTGATTCTAGCACATTCCATCAGTACCGCTCAGTTGACTCCTCCATGTCTGTGGCTGACAGTGAAGCCTACTTTAGCGCTAACGAGGAGTTTGAGCCAATCAGTAGCGATGAAGGTCCAGGTACGTATCCAGGGAGGAAACGCAGACGGAGACAACAGGGTCAGCCTCACACAGAACACAGTCGCACATCTATATACCACAGTGTGGAAGGACCTCTGTCAATCGCTGAGACCCGCCCACCTCCGCTGCCTAGCCACACTTCCCAAGCCTCATTTGTCTCTGCACTTGGATTGGAGGAGGAGGGCTCTATTGAAACAGAGAAGGTAGAGACTGGCCTCCTGACAACACAGCCACATTTAATGGCTTTATACCAAAATTACCTTGCACATTATCATGTTTCAAACTGGGCTGTTAAGCAGCCAACCAATAAGAGAACATCTAAGTCATCGCTGCATCGCCCACTTGACCTTGACACGCCTACAAGTGAGGAGAGCTCCGCCTCCTTTGACCAGTTGTCCACCCCATCTTTTAAGGTTTATATTTGAATTTTTTTCTTAATTGTTATATATTATTTATGCAGTTGTGAGTCCGAGCTAGATGAATCTTATAAAGAAATGTCCAGGTCATATTTTAGCAACAATATCAAGGAAAAAATAAATATGATTCGTATAAATAAAATTAAGTCTGTTTATAAATATACAGTAAATATTACTATAAATATAATTTTATATATATATATATATATATATATATATATATATATATATATATATATATATATATATATATATATATATATATATAATAAAATGTACATTTTGTGGATAAATTTGTATTTTTACATTACATTAGGCTACTGAGGATTTACTTAATTGTCATGAGATTGATTTGTCTCTATGTAGAGTGTAACTTTTGGGTAAAACATGACCTGGGCATGTTGTTAGTGTAAGAATGTTGCTTGTTCATTCATTATTTGTTGTTGCTAATTATATTTGTGCTCTTTTACAGATGGTGAAGGGTGGTTTGTCTGCCACCTCGCTATTGGACAGAGGAATTCAGCTCATGGGCGATATAAACAGGTAAAATAAGAAATCATAACAAATCAACAGTGGTTGTTTCAGTATCATTAAACACAATTTCAAGCATGCATTTTGATGTGTATTTGTGTATCTCCAGCACACCTTACACACCACTTGACAAGCAGGCAATGGACAACACGGATGAGGAAACGGTGACAGAGGACTGGACTGTTGATCAGCCTCTTGCTCAGACGAGAACCACAGCCATCGTAGAGGTCAAAGGGGCGGTCAATGTGGTTTTGACGCCTTTAGTAGCTGAAGCACTAGACAGGTCAGACATCACAGCAACTCTCACATCACCCATCTTGTGCTGCCATGACACCAAAATTTTGACTTTTAGCCTGTTAGCTTTCAGATCATTTATTTGCTAGTGCACTCCTAAAAATTCACTAAATTATGCAATTGATCAGAAAAGGAACAAACAAGCCTTTCAGTATGGCTTCTAAAATAGGAAACGGAAAGAAAAATGTTTTCATCAAGAGATTTAATGTGATGTTTCATAACTGCCACATTGTTTGTGAAATTCTCTTTGTTTTTTGTTCCAGGTACATTGAGTCGATGGTTCACTTTGCCAGTATTCGCCACCCTGCATCAATCCTGGATGACCTGCATGGGAAAGTGCTTAATGAAGTGTATCAGATCAGCAAATCCACTGTCTCTGAGTCTGTAAGTAATCAATACAACACACGGAGACGTGACAGCACACTTAGACCTTAATGTGATCATGATGAATGCTGTGTTTTCCAGAGTACAGCAAAGCCAGAGCACAAAATATCTAAAACAGAGGGAACCACCCCTGGGTCTCTGAGCACACCGCATGGACAAACTGATCTGTCAATCAAACCTGACAATGTGAAGATAAAGGGTTTGCAAGCTAATGTGACTGTCCCAAAGGTACCTTTTTGTGTGTGTGTGTGTGTATGAAAGAGAGAAATCTTATCATGTAAATATGAAATTGAAAAAAAAAAAATATGAAAGTAATTGTATGTGCATGTGTCTGCAGGTGAACCTTTGTGTACTCCAGGCGTCTGTAGAAGAAGGTTCACCATCCAATAAGAGTGTCACACATGTCTCTCTAGTGGCCTTGTGTTTTGACCGGATTGCAACTCAGTTGCGCATGAATAGGTAATTGCAAACGTCCATATAATGTAATGTAATATAATATTTTATGTCATTTAAAAAAAAAAAATCATTTTAATGTGTGATGTGTAGGGGCATAGTGGAGGACACAGAAAAGCCCTCTGTTATGATGGAGAAGTTCTCGTCTGCATCTAAGATGGCACCTCAGTCCAGCGGTTCGCTCCGTTCTAATGCTGGGATTGAGAAGGGCAAGGAGATCGCAGCCAGACTCAACATACACCGCATACACAGCCAACTTCGTGGCCTGGACTCATCCGGTACGCACATACACTCAAATTTATATCCATATGTTTATTTATTATGCGCCACTTGAGAATACTGGGATTGGAATACTGAAATCTCCTACCACATGGAATTACTGTTTTACTTAGTTATTAAGTTCAGATGATATTTAATTGAACAAAATATTAGTTTTATTTTTTTATTGTATTGTTTTCCTTGAGTGCTATTTGGAATTGTAATTGTTTGTTAAAATAATTGTTTGTGGTAACACTTTAGAATAGGCAACACTTATTCACTATTAACTTTTCCCTTAATAAATTCCTAATTTGCTGCTTATAAATAGTTAGTAAGGTAGTTGTTAAGTTTAGGTTTAGGATTAGGGATGTAGAATAAGGCATTAATATGTGCTTAATTAGTACTAATAAATGGCTAATATTCTAGTAATATGCATGCTAATAAGCGACTAGTTAAGAGACCCTAAAATAAAGTGTTACCTTGTTTGTTGTTTGTAACAGACCTTGGAGCTTGTGCCATCACTGCCATTCCTTTTGAGAAGTCCAAGGTTCTCTTCAGTTTGGAGGAAACTGATGACTTTGTTTTAGTGGATGAGACCGAGCCCTCTATCTCCACTGAACATGTCCCAGAACACACCCCTGACCACGCTCGCTCTTGCGCCAGTCCTGAGAAATGGGGTTGGATTATGTTTGAATGTGGGATTGAGAACCTCACTGTCAAAGGTATGATACATGTGTTGAATTTCAGAGAGCATTATCTGAACAACATTTGTATTTCAGGAGTGTGAAATGCATGTCTGACTCTTCTTCAGGTGGGCGGCAGTCAGGAGCCGTGCTCTACAGTGCTTTTGGGGTGATGGGTGGGGCCGACAGTGGTGTCAGGGATGGAGTCTCAAAATCAAACGGTTCTAGTGGTTCTCAAACAGGGAGTGGCTACAGCACTGATGTATCTGATGATAACCTGCCCAATGATGCGCAGAGCCCTGCATCTGAACCCAACAACAATTCAGACTCTGACGAACAGGTTCTCGATGTTCATGTATAGTTAATGGCCATTTGAGATCTTATAAGTTTTACTTGGGTCTTTGTTTCTCGTATTGTTTTTCACTCATGTTTGTCTGTGCAGGACGAGGGAGTGGAGTCAGATGATCTAAAAAAGGACCTGCCCCTCTTGCCTCCTCCCCCTGACTCCAGCAGTATGAAGCTGACGATAAAAGAGATCTGGTTCAGCTTTGCTGCGCCAACCAACATACGTTCTCATGCTCCAACCATGTCAAGGTACACACACAAATGCAAATCAATTCCATAATCATTTTCATCTTGTTTTTCAGTAAAAAAAAAAAAAAACATTAACACTACATTACATAACATTACATAAAATGTTATAAAAAGAATTGTATATTTTTTTTCCCCCAGAAAGCAGAGTGATGGCAGATAAAATAAATTAACAAATTTAATGATTGTAAATAAAATGAACACAAAATATATAAATAAATATATATTAGTGCTGTCAATCGATAAAAAAAAAAAGAACTAATCGTACATTTTTTTCTGAAATTAATCGCGATTAATCCCACCTGACATTAAAGTTTTTAAATATACTTTCATATTGCAATAATTTCACATTAATTCTTCAAATTAATTTACAAACAACAAAGACAGTATATATTTTTTTATATTTGTTTAATGATGACATTTTTATGACTAAAGGCCAGTATCACTGATAACAATTAATAGCCTACTGATTTCCATATAAAAACTTCCCCCCTAATATTTAACCATTGACTATAGCCATTCAACATTACATTATAATTAAGAGCTATCAATTATAACATTTATTAGACTTTAAAAATAACTTTTAATTTAAGTGAAATATAAGTTCATATACAGAAATTGAATGACATTATAATAATAAAGTATTGGTTTCCCCTTATTTTATTTTTTTCTTTTGTTCTTGATGAACAGACATTACAGCAGCCGACTATTTGGCTGCTATTTTTTTAAGAGCTGCCACTGTTGAATATGACACGGATCTGACACACATCGTATTTTCTCTCATCTCTCTTTACCTTTTCTGACTCATTTCAGTCTCTTCTATTGAACTGATGAGTTGAATCGAGTGTATTAGATGAAGGAGACAGTGCTGGGCTGCTCCAGGACAGTTTTGAAAACCATTTCAGAGACATGTTCCTAAATGTGACTTATATAAAATATATTACATGCATGCACAGTTTTAAGGGAGCTTTAATCGCCTTTTTGGTAACTTCATGACTTAACTGACCATGACATTGCATGCTCGTAGTTTCTTTTGTGATTTTATATGAATTGATACAGGCTACAGCACGCGCAGGCACAGTACTGTTTCTGCGCTCGTTTGACTCGCGCCTGGCACTGAAGTGAATTTGGTATGGAAGGCCAAAAGGGCCAAAAACACGTGAATTTTAACGCGTATTTCACGCATAATTGTAACTGTAACTGATTTCCTGACAAAATGTTCATGCTTTGATGATAACTTATGTTTGATCACTGTTAAAACTAGAATGTCCACTAATGTGTTGATTTACAAAAAAAGCATAAGGGAAGAAAAATGAGGAAATTTTATTTTTATGTAATATTTCCTAAAACAGCAATTTAAACATATTATTTCCATAAGCTATACACAAAAAGAAAAGGATAAAAAAGACAAAAGACAAAATAATTAGGCTGAACAAGCTGATCTATAGCATGTTAAATGGTGGTAGGAATGGTCTATGAATGGTACACCCCCTAAGCTCACATAAATGGTTTGACCCAAGTCTTCATCAGTCAATGACACTGACCCATTCGAACTGATTTTTAACGCATATTTAACATGTATTTCACGCATATTTAACATGTTGAATACGCATATTTAACACGTTAAATACATGTTTTGGAGCGCACGTCTGCCCCTGTGTTAACGGTGGTAATTAATTTTAACGCATTAAACTGAAAAAATTCATCGTCTGCGTTAACACGCTAATTTTGACAACACTTATATATATTTATGTACCGTATTGTCCCGAATATAAGACGACCCTGATTATAAGACGACCCCCCTTATTCCAGATGTAGCTTTTGGAAAAAGGCTTTTTGAAAACCAAATCTTGTTTGTTTGTTTGTTTGTTTTTCTCTTTGTAAAACAAATTTTTTTCTTAAATTATTTTCAAATTGCATATTTTTCCTATTTTAATTTTTGTTTTGAAAGTATGGTAAATACTGGTAAAATGTACCAACAATGACATTGAAAAATATACACTTTTTGATATACCATAAAAATAACAGGTAGCCCATCTGATTTATATAACATTTAGGCTATCCATCTCATAGTAGCCAACCAAAATTTTATTAACAGTAGAAGTGAAATCTTATTGTAGTCTTCAAATCTGGGTACTGTCTTATGTTTTAAAATCACTTACAGAGGAAGTTTGGTCCCATCAGGCTAACATGACAGTCACGACTCGTGCCGCTGTAAGCTTTTCTTTTTGTTTTGTTTTCGCCCGCGATCTTTACAACACACATTATATTACATATTTCATGGCACACTCGTTATATGCGTTTTTGGCGCCACCTATTGTTGTGGGTGTATTACTGACATGTCAAAGTCTAGACCCCGAATATAAGACGACCGCGTTTTTTCAGATGTATTTCCAAGAAAAAAACATCGTCTTATATTCGGGACAATACGGTATGTATATTTATTTATCTATGTGTGTGTGTGTGTGTGACCCTGGACCACAAATCCAGCCATAAGGGTCAATTTTTCGAAGTTGAGTTTTATACATCACCTGAAAGCTGAGTAATTAAGCTTTCCATTGATGTATAGTTTGTTAGGATCGGACAACATTTGGCTGAGATACAACTATTTGAAAATCTGGAATCTGAGGGTGCAAAAAAATCTAAATATTGAGAAAATCACCTTTTAAATCTGTCCAAATGAAGTCCTTAGCAATGCATATCACTAATCAAAAATTAAGTTTTTATATATTTATGGTAGGAAATTTACAAAATATATTCATGGAACATTATCTTTACTTAATTTCCTAATGATTTTTGACATAATATAGTTGTTTTCAGGGAATGTATATTTGGCTGCAAAGTCTTTGATTCGGTTCAAAGGGAATCATGGATCAGTATTTATATGGCTAATAAGGTCTGTGTTGTTGAATGTGTCTGCAGGCAGCTGAATCTGTTGAGTACTGCGACCCCTGCAGTCGGTGCATGGTTGGTTCCCATTGACCAGCTGAAATCCTCCCTGCAGAAACTAGACATGGAGGCCACGCTGCGTGTGTGCGCAGTCATGGGCTGCATAATGACTGAGGCCCTGGAGGTCAGACTTGTTAATACTTATACCATTAGACATCCCTGGATTTGCAGTGTAATTCAGCAGAACTGCGGACCTAATTTAACTGGTCTAATATTATGGGCATGTGTATGTGTGCTTTAACCCAACAGAAAAAGAGTATTCACATTCCATTTCGCAGCAAGTATAACCGTGTTACAAAGCGAGCCCGATATCTTCATGAGAACCCATCCTGTTTACTGTGTAATATTCTACATCGTTACCTGCAGCAGGCTGATTACAGCATCATCGAAGAGGCCACCATGGTAAGTCTGTATGGTTGCAGAACACATGGTTGCACATGTATTAGATTCTCTTATACTACTGCATTGTTGAATTCTTCATTACCCGCTGTAAAATCTGAAATTACTTCAACGTGTCAGGGCTCCAGACTGCGACTAAAACGGTCACATTTGCGACCAAAAATATACATTTTTGAGTGAAGTTTTTGTTGAGATTGCCACTGGTGACTCTATACAGTTATGGTATGATTTAAAAATTATCGTAATGGCTTTTTTCCTGCTTTTTTTGCGATCACGTCTTTTATGCTGACGTAATAAACTGAGATGATGCACATCAAAGTTTTAGTGGAAAAACAGTCCTCATCTCTGGCAAGCACCAGCGTTGACGACACATCTGCTAAAAGCAGCTTCAGTTGTGGCAGCATGAGAAAAATCGAAAATGATGGAGATGTGCGAAGTAAAAGTGCAGAAAAACAGTGTCTATTTTGTGTACAACTTAAATAAGCTAAAACAGGTAAAGCTGTCAGCTGTGTGGATATTAGCAAAATCTTGAACAATTTTAGTTTATTATCAATACTATTATTGTTTCTTGTTATCAAGATCTTTAGTCTATATTAGGGCTGGGCGATATGGCCCAAAAAATTATCACGGTAAATATCAGTCGATATCGATAATTATCACGATAAATGTCAAATTTTTATTTTTTATTTCTTTCAAGTTTAAAGCCAGATTTTTGCTCCAAAGTGAAAGTTGTAGAAACCAGACCACTAATTTTCCTTAACAAAATAAATATCTAAATAGAAAAATGTATTTCTTAGTTTCTGCATGTTCTGATGAGAACGATATTGTTTCAAATCAAAAAACAGGTTTGGGTTGCCTGATAATATTAATAATAATAATACCACTTTTTTGTCTCTTAGAAATGCACATTTGAGAGTAGATTGAGTTAGGATGCAGAGGTAAATTTTGTTCATTATCAAAATCAATAACATCTGTAAAAATTGTAGCAACCTCAGTTTTATATGGTCAAATTTATTCTGACCAAGTTTATTTTTATTTTTTTTTTTTTAATTAAGCATTGGTCTCCCATGGTAGCATACATTTTAAATAATTTTTTTAGGTAGCCTATTTGTATGAAAAACAGTAGTCTAAAAACATTCAGTATAAATGCACATATGCTATAGCTTAACCACACATACATACTATAATTATATATACCATTACTCCTGTAATAAATTTCAATGTGAATATCCCACATTTCTGCCACAATACCATGGTGCCGTGAGTGTTACTACAGTAAATCCATGGTAAATAATGGCGATGTGTAGACTGAAAAGCCTTTTGACTGTCTCGTTGCACAGTGTTTCTCCTGTTTAAACTTTTTAAACTGAGTCGTTTGTGTTCTTCGCTGAATTCAAGCGCTTCACACTGGATCTCACTGTGCTGCTTATGCCGAGTTCACACTGCATGATTTTCAAACTCGTCTGATCGCTGTTGTTTTCACACTGGCTGACTATCTTGTGCCGAGTTCACACTGCACGATTTTAGCCCGATTTTTCACTCGCCGACAGGTTTTGATAAATCGCTGACAAATGCCCGACATCGGAGGCAAATCGGAGCTCGTTCATGCGAGTGACAATCGCGCAGTGTGAATTACCAAAGACGCGATCTGAGGGAATCGCCGACACGTCGCCGACGCCCGTGAAATATTTGGCATGCTAAATATCTGGAGCTGTCGGCGATTCACAATCATGCTGTGGATCATTGTTATATCGTCATTTTGCCCGGTAAAACTGCTCAGTGTTAAGAGGTAAGCCCTTATAGAGGTAACAGAACTTGAAGCTGCTTTGAAACTATGTGCATTGTGGATGCTATGCAAATAAATACATTGACTTAACCGAACCAAGTTGAAGACTCCTACTAGCTATACCTAACAACGGTGCGAGCGATCAAATAAATGAATAAACAAAACTTAATCTGTACAAAAAGTGGCCGGGTATTAACGAGCTGCCGCAAATAACATTTCCATATATGATTTCCTTCTATTTGTGGTGTGAGGGCTTACAGTTTAATGCAAATCACTGTATCTATAATATATTAAATCTACAGAGATTAATTGTAAAGCCACATTTTATTTTAGATGTTTACCATACCGAGTTTCAGTTTAGTTTTCATCCGAGTTCCGTAGTGAATGTAGACATATTTAATGTTTATGATTCAACTTAGATCGCGTTGGAAAGGGATATGACAATTGATGATACAGTAAACCTTAACCACTGCAACGCGATCTTAAGTAGAATAATATAAACATTAAATAATATAAAACGTCTACATTCACTACCACTCAGTCTCCACTGTAGCTCCCGTGACCTAAATTCCCAGAATGCATTGCCGCTGTGACGACATATTCACAGACTCTATGGAGGGTCAGAGAGGTCTCAGATTTAATCAAAAATATCTTAATTTGTGTTCCGAAGATTAACAAAGTTCTTATGGGTTTGGAACGACATAAGGATGAGTAATTAATGACAGAATTTTCATTTTTGGGTGAACTATCCCTTTAAGAAAAACAGATTGGATGTGTGAAAAACATACACTAAAACTCTTACTGTTTAAAAACTTTTGACTGGTAATGTTTTTTAAAGAAATCTCCTCTGCTCACCAAGCCTGCATTTATTTGATCCAAAGTACAGCAAAAACAGTAAAATTTAAAATAATTATTTAAACTGTATGTGTGTGTGTGTGTGTCTATATATCTATATATATATATATATATATATATATATATTAGGGCTGGGCAAGTTAACGCGTTTTTATCGCGTTAACGCATTAATTAATTAACGCCGACAATTAGTTTATCGCGCGTTAACGTACTTTTTATTTTGAAAGTCCGTTGCTCACTGCGTTTGAATACACATAGATAGACTGTAATAATACAACCGAATACAACACAAACCATGGGTCACAGGAGGGGTGGGGTGTTTATCAGTAGGCTACTGGCTGCTTGGGATGAGCGTCATCACGCGTCTCAACCAATGAAAGCATTTGTTGTGTGCCTAAGAGAGCTACAGCGCGAAACAGAAAATATCTGGTGCGGACAGAAAAATGGAAAAAGGTACCGAAATCTTAAATGGACATTTTTATTTTAAACCTTTTCCACACGGTGGAGTTGATAGAACTAAAGCTATTTGTAACCACTGCAAAGCTGAATTGTCTTATCATCGGAGTACTTCGAGTCTTGAAGTATCACTTAAATGCAATGCACACCGTTGATGCCAGCAAATCACCCACCCAAACAAACAGTGGAGGAAGGCTTCGGCAGACTACATTGGATGCAGCATGTGGGAGAACTATAGATAAACAAAAGAAAGACAAGCTAACAAATGCCAGTATGAACTTTTGTTCATACAGCAGTACTTTGAAAGAATAAAATTATGCAATACACTACTTTTGATTTCATTATTGAATTTTGCGCATGCTGCGATTAATTGCGATTAATCGCAGAAAATCATGTGATTAATCGCGATTTAAAATATTTAATCGTTGCCCAGCACACACATATATATATATATATATATATATATATATAATTTTTTAGGTTTCTTTGATATATAGAATGTTCAGAAGAACAGCATTTATCTCAAATAGAAATATTTTGTAACATTATAAATGTCTTTATCACTTTTGATCAATTTAAAGCATCATTGCTAAGTAATACGTATTAATTGTATTAATTTTTATAATCCATTTAAAAAAAAAAAAAACTGACTCCAAGCTTTTGAATGGTATAGTGTATAAGGTTACAAAAGCTTTTTAAATGCTGATCTTTATATTCATTATTATTTACTTTATATTTATATTCAAGTATCCTGAAAAAATGTCCTCAACTGTTTTAAATATTGATGATGATGATGATGATGATGATGATGAATAATAATAATAATAATAATAATAAATGTTTCTTGAACAGCAAATCAGCATATTAGAATCATTTCTGAAGGATCATGTGACACTGAAGACTGGAGTAATGATGCTGAAAATGTAGCTTTGATCACAGGAATAAATTACATTTTAAAATATTTTCAAATACAAAGCAGTTATTTTAAATGGTAAAAATATTTCACAATATTACTGCTTTTGCTGTATTTTGGATGAAATAAATGCAGGCTTGGTGACCAGAAGACAATTCTTTAAAAAGCATTAGAAATCTTACTGTTCAAAAACTTTTGACTGGTAGTGTATGACAACATTTATAGGATGCATTGAGGAGGAGCCCAAACCACACTTAGTGGCCAGGTGATGCTGACATAGTTATGGTCCATGATATTAACACAGATTCTGTGTAATAAACAATTCTTTGTGACTGTATAAAGTTCTCAAGTTGGAAAAGACGTTTACTTCCCACTTTAAGTGAACCGTTGTTCCTAGCACATCTACAAGATGGATTAAAATGCTGACAAAGACAAGAAAAGATGAGACATAAATGCATGACAGTATGACTGAAATGTTAAAGTGTAAAAATAAACAAATAAAATAAATCATGTTAAGTCTGTGGCACCTAAAAAGTAATTTGGCGCCTAATTTTTGTTTCTTTGTTTCTTGATTTTTTTTATTTTTATTTTCTTTGTCTGGAGCCCTGCATGTTCTTCTAGATTGTACTAGCAATGGCATTCTGGACTCTTCTTGGGCAAGATAAAATTAACCATGTATTACAATAAATGCGTGTGTAAACTGCAGTTTAAGGAGAATAAACATTTATTTTGCATATATTACTTTTAACAATCTGTCATTAATTATACTCACTAATCTTGTAATACTTATTCATCTTTATCTTTCAGAACGATGGACTGCCTGCTCTGGTCACTCTGAGAAAGGGTTTGGTGGCGCTTGCTCGTCAGTGGATGAAGTTCATTGTTGTCACACAGGGCTTTAAGGCGGTTGGTTTGCCACGACCCAATCAGCTTCCTAAGCCCAAAGAGCAAGACCCCATCGAGCCTGATCAGACACAGGGGCCAGACTGTGGTGCTGCCTTGCAGAGTGACACCAGTGCTGATGGAGCCGAGTTTGAGTTTGATGCAGGTAGTTGTCTTACATACTTTTTACTTAACATATACAGCAGACTTAATGTGATTTTGGGAGGTTTATCTGTTTTGTGTTGTTCATGTGCCTTTTTAGGTACTGTAAGTGAACATACAATGCTGTTAGAAGGAGTATGTAGTCGTCCTGCTCCTACCGGTAACTCAGCCCCTGTGACTGGAGTCGAGATCATGAGAAAACTCTCCAAATCTCACACACACAGCGAGTCTGCCCTCAGGATCAAGGTTTGTGTGGGTCTGAATGTGTAGAATAAATCATGAAGCTGAATGCTTTTTATTTATTTATTTATTTATTAATTTTTTTTTAGGGTTCTCACCCTTACCAGTCCCTGAGCTACACGAGTGGAGATACAGCAGCTGATTCTCCCGCTCATGTCAGTCGGACAGGGCTGCAGTCCAATCACAGCCCTCGGAAAGAGTCGTTGCTAAGCTATCTAACAGGTAGCATCCACAGTCTTCACAACCTCCTAGAAGCCACGCCTCATCGAGCAAACGAACAAACCACAGCCAAGAACAGCTCTCTGACACGTACAGGTATGATTTTCTTCATTCAGAGTTTATTGCTTTTGCAATCTAATATTAGACAGGTGAAAATGTGAATCAGAAAGACAAATGCGTTTTCTTGATGTATGGTTTTCCCATGAGAGCAGGTTACTAACCCTATTGTGTTCGATTTTTCTTCTTTTTTTAGTATTATTTTTCTGCACAGAAAATATCAGAAACCATTAAAGTGCTGAGGCACCATACTGGGTTGGATAGTCCCAAATCCCATCCAATGCTCAGGGCAGCAAGTAGATATGTCACACTAGATGGCGCAATAAAAGAAATAAAATTTTAC
Organism: Onychostoma macrolepis; assembly: GCF_012432095.1. Classification (NCBI taxonomy): domain Eukaryota; kingdom Metazoa; phylum Chordata; class Actinopteri; order Cypriniformes; family Cyprinidae; genus Onychostoma; species Onychostoma macrolepis. The sequence continues at coordinate 11,764,251 of NC_081167.1, read as the reverse complement.
ATTTTTTGCTAGTAACTTCCAAATCCATACAGATTGTAGAGGAAGCCATTTTTTCTCGGGGTCTTTCAGTACTCCAGATGGTAGCATGTGACTTACAGAATAGGGATGTGCTGAAATTAAAATTCTGGCCGATACCAATATGTCGATTTATTAAAATTCTATACAGTTTTATAGAATAAATGAAAAATAAAACACTGCAAACCAATATTCAATTGATTCAATTCCTACAAGTGAATTTAGGCATCACAACATTTTAATGTACTTGAAAAACATATAAATTTTCAGATTTACTATTTTTAAGATTACATTTAAACAGTTATTAAATTATTAATATTATTAAAGATAAACTTTAGTTGATTGTTAGAAGGCAAAGGTCATCTAAATGGTAAAACAGGGAAAATGAGCATGCAGAATTAAATATCCAGTATCCGATACCAATGAATAATAAAAAAAGTATTATTTATTATTTGTTAACGTATTAATATTTTGAATGAGCTTTTATTGTAAAATTTTCAGTTTTTCATTTTTTTTTTTTTTGATATTTTTGAACTTCAACTTAAAATGATTTTATTTCAGATTTTTGTTTATATCTAATATTTGTTTTATTTCAGCTTTGCTTCTTTTAACATAAACTGTTTTGAATACTTTGTTTTAATTAACAATAATAGCACTATCACCCAATAACCAATATAATACGATATATAGTGCATCCCTAAAAAAAATGACAAAGATTTACACTGTAGGCGGGACCAAAACAATATCTATTGACATGTCAGAAACGTGAGCAATGTGCTAACATCCCCTCAGAACAGGGCATCATTGTGACTTCTGTGCAGAAAGCACAACACTCAATTTCTTCAAGTAAAAATCTAGATAATGTTAAATGTTTGTTGTTTTTTGGTAGGCAATAATGTTGGTGCAGACGTGTTAACGGAACATCCTCTTCTATCGGAGCCATTTTCTGTCAGCTTCTACAACTGGATGTCAAACGCTGTTGGCAACCGCACAGGTGGCAACGTCCAGGAATCGCCTCTCAACCGCTCTCAGCATAACAGCCTGCAGACCGGAGGTGAGCGATTAGTGCTTCGACAGATAAATATGAGTAGTCTGTTGGCTGTGTGTAAACAAGCACTCTGTATCTGTCCATGTGGCTGTGATCAGAGACTCAAATGTTTACTGTGATTAGTGTGTGTTCATTTGCACTGAAAATGTTCATTAACTCTTGTGTGCAGGAGTCCTCCCCACCATTCCTTCTGCATCAGATTTTAACACTGTACTGTCCAGTGATCAGAACACACTGGACACACACTCTCAGCACACACACTCCCAGCACAGCACGAGTCAGGATGACCTGCTTGATCAAGATGAGACAAATCTCTGCCCTGCAGCTGTGCAGCTAGCCGATGCACAGGTGTGTGCACCAGGAATACTTAATATTTTGTTATCATTTATTAATGACCATGCATATGTTATCGCCTCCTCTCATTCTGTTTGTGTGTGTGTCATGGGATTGTCTGTACAGGTTGTTTTTAAGCCTTTGTT